>NC_140990.1:9427760-9622594 GCF_052327205.1 Somniosus microcephalus | reverse complement strand
CTATCGGAGGACAGTACTGAGGGAGCGCAGCACTGTCAGAGGGGCAGTACTGAGGGAACGCCGCACTGTTGGAGGGGCAGTGCTGAGGGAGCGCCGCACTGTCAGAGGGGCAGTACTGAGGGAGCACCACACTGTCGGAGGGGCGGTACTGAGGGAGAGCCGCACTGTCGGAGGGGCAGGACTGAGGGAGCGCGGCACTGTGGGAGGGGCAGTACTGAGGGAGCGACGCACTGTCGGGGGGCAGTACTGAGGGAGTGCCGCACTGTCGGAGGGGCAGTATTGAGGGAGCGCCGCACTGTGGGAGGGGCAGTGCTGAGCGAGTGCCGCACTGTGGGAGGGGCAGTACTGAGGGAGCGCCGCACTGTCGGGGGGGCAGCACTGAGGGAGCACCACACTGTCGGAGGGGCTGTGCTGAGGGACCGCCACACTATCGGAGGGGCAGTACTGAGGGAGCGGCGCACTGTCGGGGGGGCAGTACTGAGGGAGCGCCGCACTGTCGGAGGGGCAGTACTGAGGGAGCGCCGCACTGTCGGAGGGGCAGTGCTGAGGGACCGCCACACTATCAGAGGGGCAGTACTGAGGGAGCGCCGCACTGTGGGAGGGCCAGTACTGAGGGAGCGCTGCACTGTCGGAGGGACAGTACTGAGGGAGCGCCGCACTGTCGGAGGGGCAGTACTGAGGGAACGCCGCACTGTCGGAGGGGCAGTGCTGAGGGAGCACTGCACTGTCGGAGGGGCAGTGCTGAGGGAGCGCCGCACTGTCGGAGGGGCAGTGCTGAGGGAGCGCCGCACTGTCGGAGGGGCAGTACTGAGGGAGTGCCTCACTGTCGGAGGGGCAGTACTGAGGGAGCGCCGCACTGTGGGAGGGGCAGTACTGAGGGAGTGCCGCACTTCGGGGGGCAGTACTGAGGGAGCGCCGCACTATCGGAGGGGCAGTGCTGAGGGACCGCCACACTATCGGAGGGGCAGTACTGAGGGAGCGCCACACTGTCGGAGGGGCAGTACTGAGGGAGCGCCGCACTATCGGAGGGGCAGTGCTGAGGGACCGCCACACTATCGGAGGGGCAGTACTGAGGAGTGCCGCACTGTCGGAGGGGCAGTGCTGAGGGACCACCACAATATCGGAGGGGCAGTACTGAGGGAGCGCCGCACTATCGAGGGGCAGTACTGAGGGAGCGCCGCACTGTCGGGGTGGCAGTACTTAGGGAGCGCCGCACTGTCGGAGGGGCCAGTACTGAGGGAGCGCTGCACTGTCGGAGGGACAGTACTGAGGGAGTGCCGCACTGTCGGAGGGGCAGTACTGAGGGAACGCCGCACTGTCGGAGGGGCAGTGCTGAGGGAGCGCCGCACTGTCGGAGGGGCAGTACTGAGGGAACGCCGCACTGTCGGAGGGTCAGTGCTGAGGGAGCGCCGCACTCTTGGAGGGGCACTGCTGAGGGAGCGCCGCACTGTCGGAGGGGCAGTGCTGAGGGAGCGCCGCACTGTGGGAGGGGCAGTACTGAGGGAGCACCGCACTGTCGGAGGGGCAATACTGAGGGAGCGCCGCACTGTCGGAGGGGCAGTACTGAGGGAGCGCCGCACTGTGGGAGGCGCAGTACTGAGGGAGCGCCGCACTGTCGGGGGGGCAGTACTGAGGGAGCACCGCACTGTCGGAGGGGCAGTACTGAGGGAGTGCCGCACTGTCGGAGGGGCAGTACTGAGGGAGCGCCGCATTGTGGGAGGGGCAGTACTGAGGGAGCGCCGCACTGTCGGGGGGGCAGTACTGAGGGAGTGCCGCACTGTGGAGGGCCAGTACTGAGGGAGCGCCGCACTGTCGGGGAGGCAGTACTGAGGGAGCGCCGCACTGTCGGAGGGGCTGTGCTGAGGGACCGCCACACTATCGGAGGGGCAGTACTGAGGGAGTGCCGCACTGTCGGAGTGGCAGTGCTGAGGGAGCTCCGCACTATCGGAGGGGCAGTGCTGAGGGACCGCCACACTATCGGAGGGGCAGTACTGAGGGAGCGCCGCACTGTCGGAGGGGCAGTACTTAGGGAGCGGCGCACTGTCGGAGGGGCCAGTACTGAGGGAGCGGCGCACTGTCGGGGGGGCAGTACTGAAGGAACGCCGCACTGTCGGAGGGGCAGTACTGAGGGAGCGCCACACTGTCGGAGGGGCAGTACTGAGGGAGCACCGCACTGTTGGAGGGGCAGTGCTGAGGGACCGCCACACTATCGGAGGGGCAGTACTGAGGAAGCGCCGCACTGTCGGAGGGGCAGTACTGAGGGAGTGCCGCACTGTCGGAGGGGCAGTACTTAGGAGCGCCGCACTATCGGAGGGGCAGTGCTGAGGGACCGCCACACTATCGGAGGGGCAGTACTGAGGGAGCGCCGCACTGTCGGAGGGGCAGTGCTGAGGGACCGCCACACTATCGGAGGGGCAGTACTGCGGGAGTGCCGCACAGTCGGAGGGGCAGTGCTGAGGGACCACCACACTATCGGAGGGGCAGTACTGAGGGGGCGCCGCACTATCGGAGGGGCAGTACTGAGGGAGCGCCGCACACTGTCGGGGGGGCAATACTGAGGGACCACCACACTATCGGAGGGACAGTACTGAGGGAGCGCAGCACTGTCAGAGGGGCAGTACTGAGGGAACGCCGCACTGTCGGAGGGGCAGTGCTGAGGGAGCGCCGCACTGTCAGAGGGGCAGTGCTGAGGGAGCGCCGCACTGTTGGAGGGGCAGTACTGAGGGAGCGCAGCACTGTCGGGGGGGCAGTACTGAGGGAGCACCACACTGTCGGAGTGGCAGTACTGAGGGAGAGCCGCACTGTCGGAGGGGCAGGACTGAGGGAGCGCGGCACTGTGGGAGGGGCAGTACTGAGGGAGCGACGCACTGTCGGGGGGGCAGTACTGAGGGAGTGCCGCACTGTGGGAGGGGCAGTACTGAGGGAGCGCCGCACTGTCGGGGGGGCAGCACTGAGGGAGCACCACACTGTCGGAGGGGCTGTGCTGAGGGACCGCCACACTATCGGAGGGGCAGTACTGAGGGAGCGGCGCACTGTCGGGGGGGCAGTACTGAGGGAGCGCCGCACTGTCGGAGGGGCATTACTGAGGGAGCGCCGCACTGTCGGAGAGGCAGTACTGAGGGAGCACCGCACTGTCGGAGGGCAGTGCTGAGGGACCGCCACACTATCGGAGGGGCAGTACTGAGGGAGCGCCGCACTGTGGGAGGGCCAGTACTGAGGGAGCGCTGCACTGTCGGAGGGACAGTACTGAGGGAGCGCCGCACTGTCGGAGGGGCAGTACTGAGGGAACGCCGCACTGTCGGAGGGGCAGTGCTGAGGGAGCGCTGCACTGTCGGAGGGGCAGTGCTGAGGGAGCGCCGCACTGTCGGAGGGGCAGTGCTGAGGGAGCGCCGCACTGTCGGAGGGGCAGTACTGAGGGAGTGCCTCACTGTCGGAGGGGCAGTACTGAGGGAGCGCCGCACTGTGGGAGGGCAGTACTGAGGGAGCGCCGCACTGTCGGGGGGCAGTACTGAGGGAGCGCCGCACTATCGGAGGGGCAGTGCTGAGGGACCGCCACACTATCGGAGGGGCAGTACTGAGGGAGCGCCGCACTGTCGGAGGGGCAGTACTGAGGGAGCGCCGCACTATCGGAGGGGCAGTGCTGAGGGACCGCCACACTATCGGAGGGGCAGTACTGAGGGAGTGCCGCACTGTCGGAGGGGCAGTGCTGAGGGACCACCACAATATCGGAGGGGCAGTACTGAGGGAGCGCCGCACTATCGGAGGGGCAGTACTGAGGGAGCGCCGCACTGTCGGGGTGGCAGTACTTAGGGAGCGCCGCACTGTCGGAGGGGACAGTACTGAGGGAGCGCTGCACTGTCGGAGGGACAGTACTGAGGAGCGCCGCACTGTCGGAGGGGCGGTACTGAGGGAACGCCGCACTGTCGGAGGGGCAGTGCTGAGCGAGCGCCGCACTGTCGGAGGGGCAGTACTGAGGGCGCGCTGCACTGTCGGGGGGGCAGTACTGCGGGAGCACCGCACTGTCGGAGGGGCAGTACTGAGGGAGTGCCGCACTGTCGGAGGGGCAGTACTGAGGGAGCGCCGCACTGTGGAGGGGCAGTACTGAGGGAGCGCCGCACTGTCGGGGGGGCAGTACTGAGGGAGTGCCGCACTGTGGGAGGGGCAGTACTGAGGGAGCGCCCGCACTGTCGGGGGGGCAGTACTGAGGGAGCACCGCACTGTCGGAGGGGCTGTGCTGAGGGACCGCCACACTTTCGGAGGGGCAGTAATGAGGGATTGCCGCACTGTCGGAGGGGCAGTGCTGAGGGAGCGCCGTACTATCGGAGGGGCAGTGCTGAGGGACTGCCACACTATCAGAGGGGCAGTACTGAGGGAGCGCCGCACTGTCGGAGGGGCAGTACTGAGGGAGTGCCGCACTAACGGAGGGGCAGTGCTGAGGGACCGCCACACTATCGGAGGGGCAGTACTGAGGGAGTGCCGCACTGTCGGAGGGGCAGTGCTGAGGGACCACCACACTATCGGAGGGGCAGTACTGACGGAGCACCGCACTATCGGAGAGGCAGTACTGAGGGAGCGCCGCACTGTCGGGGGGGCAATACTGAGGGACCACCGCACTATCGGAGGGACAGTACTGAGGGAGCGCAGCACTGTCAGAGGGGCAGTACTGAGGGAACGCCGCACTGTCGGAGGGGCAGTGCTGAGGGAGCACCGCACTGTCAGAGGGGCAGTGCTGAGGGAGCGCCGCACTGTTGGAGGGGCAGTACTGAGGGAGCGCAGCACTGTCGGGGGGGCAGTACTGAGGGAGCACCACACTGTCGGAGGGGCGGTACTGAGGGAGAGCCGCACTGTCGGAGGGGCAGGACTGAGGGAGCGCGGCACTGTGGGAGGGGCAGTACTGAGGGAGCGACGCACTGTCGGGGGGCAGTACTGAGGGAGTGCCGCACTGTCGGAGGGGCAGTACTGAGGGAGCGCCGCACTGTGGGAGGGGCAGTGCTGAGGGAGCACCGCACTGTCGGGGGGGCAGTACTGAGGGAGTGCCGCACTGTGGGAGGGGCAGTGCTGAGGGACCACCACACTATCGGAGGGGCAGTACTGAGGGAGCGCCGCACTATCGGAGGGCCAGTACTGAGGGAGCGCCGCACTGTCGGGGGGGCAATACTGAGGGACCACCACACTATCGGAGGGACAGTACTGAGGGAGCGCAGCACTGTCAGAGGGGCAGTACTGAGGGAACGCCGCACTGTTGGAGGGGCAGTGCTGAGGGAGCGCCGCACTGTCAGAGGGGCAGTACTGAGGGAGCACCACACTGTCGGAGGGGCGGTACTGAGGGAGAGCCGCACTGTCGGAGGGGCAGGACTGAGGGAGCGCGGCACTGTGGGAGGGGCAGTACTGAGGGAGCGACGCACTGTCGGGGGGGCAGTACTGAGGGAGTGCCGCACTGTCGGAGGGGCAGTATTGAGGGAGCGCCGCACTGTGGGAGGGGCAGTGCTGAGCGAGTGCCGCACTGTGGGAGGGGCAGTACTGAGGGAGCGCCGCACTGTCGGGGGGGGCAGCACTGAGGGAGCACCACACTGTCGGAGGGGCTGTGCTGAGGGACCGCCACACTATCGGAGGGGCAGTACTGAGGGAGCGGCGCACTGTCGGGGGGGCAGTACTGAGGGAGCGCCGCACTGTCGGAGGGGCAGTACTGAGGGAGCGCCGCACTGTCGGAGGGGCAGTGCTGAGGGACCGCCACACTATCAGAGGGGCAGTACTGAGGGAGCGCCGCACTGTGGGAGGGCCAGTACTGAGGGAGCGCTGCACTGTCGGAGGGACAGTACTGAGGGAGCGCCGCACTGTCGGAGGGGCAGTACTGAGGGAACGCCGCACTGTCGGAGGGGGCAGTGCTGAGGGAGCACTGCACTGTCGGAGGGGCAGTGCTGAGGGAGCGCCGCACTGTCGGAGGGGCAGTGCTGAGGGAGCGCCGCACTGTCGGAGGGGCAGTACTGAGGGAGTGCCTCACTGTCGGAGGGGCAGTACTGAGGGAGCGCCGCACTGTGGGAGGGGCAGTACTGAGGGAGTGCCGCACTGTCGGGGGGCAGTACTGAGGGAGCGCCGCACTATCGGAGGGGCAGTGCTGAGGGACCGCCACACTATCGGAGGGGCAGTACTGAGGGAGCGCCGCACTGTCGGAGGGGCAGTACTGAGGGAGCGCCGCACTATCGGAGGGGCAGTGCTGAGGGACCGCCACACTATCGGAGGGGCAGTACTGAGGGAGTGCCGCACTGTCGGAGGGGCAGTGCTGAGGGACCACCACAATATCGGAGGGGCAGTACTGAGGGAGCGCCGCACTATCGGAGGGGCAGTACTGAGGGAGCGCCGCACTGTCGGGGTGGCAGTACTTAGGGAGCGCCGCACTGTCGGAGGGGCCAGTACTGAGGGAGCGCTGCACTGTCGGAGGGACAGTACTGAGGGAGCGCCGCACTGTCGGAGGGGCAGTACTGAGGGAACGCCGCACTGTCGGAGGGGCAGTGCTGAGGGAGCGCCGCACTGTCGGAGGGGCAGTACTGAGGGAACGCCGCACTGTCGGAGGGTCAGTGCTGAGGGAGCGCCGCACTCTTGGAGGGGCACTGCTGAGGGAGCGCCGCACTGTCGGAGGGGCAGTACTGAGGGAGCGCCGCACTGTCGGGGGGGCAGTACTGAGGGAGCGCCGCACTGTGGGAGGGGCAGTACTGAGGGAGCGCCGCACTGTCGGAGGGGCAGTACTGAGGGAGCGCCGCACTGTGGGAGGCGCAGTACTGAGGGAGCGCCGCACTGTCGGGGGGGCAGTACTGAGGGAGCACCGCACTGTCGGAGGGGCAGTACTGAGGGAGTGCCGCACTGTCGGAGGGGCAGTACTGAGGGAGCGCCGCACTATCGGAGGGGCAGTACTGAGGGAGCGCCGCATTGTGGGAGGGGCAGTACTGAGGGAGCGCCGCACTGTCGGGGGGGCAGTACTGAGGGAGTGCCGCACTGTGGGAGGGCCAGTACTGAGGGACCGACACACTATCGGAGTGGCAGTACTGAGGGAGTGCTGCACTGTCGGCGGGGCAGTGCTGAGGGACCACCACACTATCGGAGGGGCAGTACTGAGGGAGCGGCGCACTATCGGAGGGGCAGTACTGAGGGAGCGCCGCACTGTCGGGGGGGCAGTACTGAGGGAGCACCGCACTTTCGGAGGGGCCAGTACTGAGGGACCGCTGCACTGTCGGAGGGACAGTACTGAGGGAGCGCCGCACTGTCAGAGGGGCAGTACTGAGGGAACGCCGCACTGTCGGAGGGGCAGTGCTGAGGGAGCGCCGCACTGTTGGAGGGGCACTGCTGAGGGAGCGCCGCACTGTCAGAGGGGCAGTGCTGAGGGAGCGCCGCACTGTGGGAGGGGCAGTACTGAGGGAGCACCGCACTGTCGGAGGGGCAATACTGAGGGAGCGCCGCACTGTCGGAGGGGCAGTACTGAGGGAGCGCCGCACTGTGGGAGGTGCAGTACTGAGGGAGCGCCGCACTGTCGGCGGGGCAGTACTGAGGGAGCACCGCACTGTCGGAGGGGCAGTACTGAGGGAGTGCCGCACTGTCGGAGGGGCAGTACTGAGGGAGCGCCGCATTGTGGGAGGGGCAGTACTGAGGGAGCGCCGCACTGTCGGGGGGGCAGTACTGAGGGAGTGCCGCACTGTGGGAGGGCCAGTACTGAGGGAGCGCCGCACTGTCGGGGAGGCAGTACTGAGGGAGCGCCGCACTGTCGGAGGGGCTGTGCTGAGGGACCGCCACACTATCGGAGGAGCAGTACTGAGGGAGTGCCGCACTGTCGGAGTGGCAGTGCTGAGGGAGCGCTGCACTATCGGAGGGGCAGTGCTGAGGGACCGCCACACTATCGGAGGGGCAGTACTGAGGGAGCGCCGCACTGTCGGAGGGGCAGTACTGAGGGAGCGGCGCACTGTCGGAGGGGCCAGTACTGAGGGAGCGGCGCACTGTTGGGGGGGCAGTGCTGAGGGACCGCCACACTATCGGAGGGGCAGTACTGAGGAAGCGCCGCACTGTCAGAGGGGCAGTACTGAGGGAGCGCCGCACTGTCGGAGGGGCCAGTACTGAGGGAGCACCGCACTTTCGGAGGGGCAGTGCTGAGGGACCTCCACACTATCGGAGGGGCAGTACTGAGGGAGTGCCGCACTGTCGGAGGGGCAGTACTTAGGGAGCGCCGCACTATCGGAGGGGCAGTGCTGAGGGAGCGCCACACTATCGGAGGGGCAGTACTGAGGGAGCGCCGCACTGTCGGAGGGGCAGTGCTGAGGGACCGCCACACTATCGGAGGGGCAGTACTGAGGGAGTGCCGCACAGTCGGAGGGGCAGTGCTGAGGGACCACCACACTATCGGAGGGGCAGTACTGAGGGAGCGCCGCACTATCGGAGGGGCAGTACTGAGGGAGCGCCGCACTGTCGGGGGGGCAATACTGAGGGACCACCACACTATCGGAGGGACAGTACTGAGGGAGCGCAGCACTGTCAGAGGGGCAGTACTGAGGGAACGCCGCACTGTTGGAGGGGCAGTGCTGAGGGAGCGCCGCACTGTCAGAGGGGCAGTACTGAGGGAGCACCACACTGTCGGAGGGGCGGTACTGAGGGAGAGCCGCACTGTCGGAGGGGCAGGACTGAGGGAGCGCGGCACTGTGGGAGGGGCAGTACTGAGGGAGCGACGCACTGTCGGGGGGGCAGTACTGAGGGAGTGCCGCACTGTCGGAGGGGCAGTATTGAGGGAGCGCCGCACTGTGGGAGGGGCAGTGCTGAGCGAGTGCCGCACTGTGGGAGGGGCAGTACTGAGGGAGCGCCGCACTGTCGGGGGGGCAGCACTGAGGGAGCACCACACTGTCGGAGGGGCTGTGCTGAGGGACCGCCACACTATCGGAGGGGCAGTACTGAGGGAGCGGCGCACTGTCGGGGGGGCAGTACTGAGGGAGCGCCGCACTGTCGGAGGGGCAGTACTGAGGGAGCGCCGCACTGTCGGAGGGGCAGTGCTGAGGGACCGCCACACTATCAGAGGGGCAGTACTGAGGGAGCGCCGCACTGTGGGAGGGCCAGTACTGAGGGAGCGCTGCACTGTCGGAGGGACAGTACTGAGGGAGCGCCGCACTGTCGGAGGGGCAGTACTGAGGGAACGCCGCACTGTCGGAGGGGCAGTGCTGAGGGAGCACTGCACTGTCGGAGGGGCAGTGCTGAGGGAGCGCCGCACTGTCGGAGGGGCAGTGCTGAGGGAGCGCCGCACTGTCGGAGGGGCAGTACTGAGGGAGTGCCTCACTGTCGGAGGGGCAGTACTGAGGGAGCGCCGCACTGTGGGAGGGGCAGTACTGAGGGAGTGCCGCACTTTCGGGGGGCAGTACTGAGGGAGCGCCGCACTATCGGAGGGGCAGTGCTGAGGGACCGCCACACTATCGGAGGGGCAGTACTGAGGGAGCGCCACACTGTCGGAGGGGCAGTACTGAGGGAGCGCCGCACTATCGGAGGGGCAGTGCTGAGGGACCGCCACACTATCGGAGGGGCAGTACTGAGGGAGTGCCGCACTGTCGGAGGGGCAGTGCTGAGGGACCACCACAATATCGGAGGGGCAGTACTGAGGGAGCGCCGCACTATCGGAGGGGCAGTACTGAGGGAGCGCCGCACTGTCGGGGTGGCAGTACTTAGGGAGCGCCGCACTGTCGGAGGGGCCAGTACTGAGGGAGCGCTGCACTGTCGGAGGGACAGTACTGAGGGAGTGCCGCACTGTCGGAGGGGCAGTACTGAGGGAACGCCGCACTGTCGGAGGGGCAGTGCTGAGGGAGCGCCGCACTGTCGGAGGGGCAGTACTGAGGGAACGCCGCACTGTCGGAGGGTCAGTGCTGAGGGAGCGCCGCACTCTTGGAGGGGCACTGCTGAGGGAGCGCCGCACTGTCGGAGGGGCAGTGCTGAGGGAGCGCCGCACTGTGGGAGGGGCAGTACTGAGGGAGCACCGCACTGTCGGAGGGGCAATACTGAGGGAGCGCCGCACTGTCGGAGGGGCAGTACTGAGGGAGCGCCGCACTGTGGGAGGCGCAGTACTGAGGGAGCGCCGCACTGTCGGGGGGGCAGTACTGAGGGAGCACCGCACTGTCGGAGGGGCAGTACTGAGGGAGTGCCGCACTGTCGGAGGGGCAGTACTGAGGGAGCGCCGCATTGTGGGAGGGGCAGTACTGAGGGAGCGCCGCACTGTCGGGGGGGCAGTACTGAGGGAGTGCCGCACTGTGGGAGGGCCAGTACTGAGGGAGCGCCGCACTGTCGGGGAGGCAGTACTGAGGGAGCGCCGCACTGTCGGAGGGGCTGTGCTGAGGGACCGCCACACTATCGGAGGGGCAGTACTGAGGGAGTGCCGCACTGTCGGAGTGGCAGTGCTGAGGGAGCTCCGCACTATCGGAGGGGCAGTGCTGAGGGACCGCCACACTATCGGAGGGGCAGTACTGAGGGAGCGCCGCACTGTCGGAGGGGCAGTACTTAGGGAGCGGCGCACTGTCGGAGGGGCCAGTACTGAGGGAGCGGCGCACTGTCGGGGGGGCAGTACTGAAGGAACGCCGCACTGTCGGAGGGGCAGTACTGAGGGAGCGCCACACTGTCGGAGGGGCAGTACTGAGGGAGCACCGCACTGTTGGAGGGGCAGTGCTGAGGGACCGCCACACTATCGGAGGGGCAGTACTGAGGAAGCGCCGCACTGTCGGAGGGGCAGTACTGAGGGAGTGCCGCACTGTCGGAGGGGCAGTACTTAGGGAGCGCCGCACTATCGGAGGGGCAGTGCTGAGGGACCGCCACACTATCGGAGGGGCAGTACTGAGGGAGCGCCGCACTGTCGGAGGGGCAGTGCTGAGGGACCGCCACACTATCGGAGGGGCAGTACTGCGGGAGTGCCGCACAGTCGGAGGGGCAGTGCTGAGGGACCACCACACTATCGGAGGGGCAGTACTGAGGGGGCGCCGCACTATCGGAGGGGCAGTACTGAGGGAGCGCCGCACTGTCGGGGGGGCAATACTGAGGGACCACCACACTATCGGAGGGACAGTACTGAGGGAGCGCAGCACTGTCAGAGGGGCAGTACTGAGGGAACGCCGCACTGTCGGAGGGGCAGTGCTGAGGGAGCGCCGCACTGTCAGAGGGGCAGTGCTGAGGGAGCGCCGCACTGTTGGAGGGGCAGTACTGAGGGAGCGCAGCACTGTCGGGGGGGCAGTACTGAGGGAGCACCACACTGTCGGAGTGGCAGTACTGAGGGAGAGCCGCACTGTCGGAGGGGCAGGACTGAGGGAGCGCGGCACTGTGGGAGGGGCAGTACTGAGGGAGCGACGCACTGTCGGGGGGGCAGTACTGAGGGAGTGCCGCACTGTGGGAGGGGCAGTACTGAGGGAGCGCCGCACTGTCGGGGGGGCAGCACTGAGGGAGCACCACACTGTCGGAGGGGCTGTGCTGAGGGACCGCCACACTATCGGAGGGGCAGTACTGAGGGAGCGGCGCACTGTCGGGGGGGCAGTACTGAGGGAGCGCCGCACTGTCGGAGGGGCATTACTGAGGGAGCGCCGCACTGTCGGAGAGGCAGTACTGAGGGAGCACCGCACTGTCGGAGGGGCAGTGCTGAGGGACCGCCACACTATCGGAGGGGCAGTACTGAGGGAGCGCCGCACTGTGGGAGGGCCAGTACTGAGGGAGCGCTGCACTGTCGGAGGGACAGTACTGAGGGAGCGCCGCACTGTCGGAGGGGCAGTACTGAGGGAACGCCGCACTGTCGGAGGGGCAGTGCTGAGGGAGCGCTGCACTGTCGGAGGGGCAGTGCTGAGGGAGCGCCGCACTGTCGGAGGGGCAGTGCTGAGGGAGCGCCGCACTGTCGGAGGGGCAGTACTGAGGGAGTGCCTCACTGTCGGAGGGGCAGTACTGAGGGAGCGCCGCACTGTGGGAGGGGCAGTACTGAGGGAGCGCCGCACTGTCGGGGGGCAGTACTGAGGGAGCGCCGCACTATCGGAGGGGCAGTGCTGAGGGACCGCCACACTATCGGAGGGGCAGTACTGAGGGAGCGCCGCACTGTCGGAGGGGCAGTACTGAGGGAGCGCCGCACTATCGGAGGGGCAGTGCTGAGGGACCGCCACACTATCGGAGGGGCAGTACTGAGGGAGTGCCGCACTGTCGGAGGGGCAGTGCTGAGGGACCACCACAATATCGGAGGGGCAGTACTGAGGGAGCGCCGCACTATCGGAGGGGCAGTACTGAGGGAGCGCCGCACTGTCGGGGTGGCAGTACTTAGGGAGCGCCGCACTGTCGGAGGGGACAGTACTGAGGGAGCGCTGCACTGTCGGAGGGACAGTACTGAGGGAGCGCCGCACTGTCGGAGGGGCGGTACTGAGGGAACGCCGCACTGTCGGAGGGGCAGTGCTGAGCGAGCGCCGCACTGTCGGAGGGGCAGTACTGAGGGCGCGCTGCACTGTCGGGGGGGCAGTACTGCGGGAGCACCGCACTGTCGGAGGGGCAGTACTGAGGGAGTGCCGCACTGTCGGAGGGGCAGTACTGAGGGAGCGCCGCACTGTGGGAGGGGCAGTACTGAGGGAGCGCCGCACTGTCGGGGGGGCAGTACTGAGGGAGTGCCGCACTGTGGGAGGGGCAGTACTGAGGGAGCGCCGCACTGTCGGGGGGGCAGTACTGAGGGAGCACCGCACTGTCGGAGGGGCTGTGCTGAGGGACCGCCACACTTTCGGAGGGGCAGTAATGAGGGATTGCCGCACTGTCGGAGGGGCAGTGCTGAGGGAGCGCCGTACTATCGGAGGGGCAGTGCTGAGGGACTGCCACACTATCAGAGGGGCAGTACTGAGGGAGCGCCGCACTGTCGGAGGGGCAGTACTGAGGGAGTGCCGCACTAACGGAGGGGCAGTGCTGAGGGACCGCCACACTATCGGAGGGGCAGTACTGAGGGAGTGCCGCACTGTCGGAGGGGCAGTGCTGAGGGACCACCACACTATCGGAGGGGCAGTACTGACGGAGCACCGCACTATCGGAGAGGCAGTACTGAGGGAGCGCCGCACTGTCGGGGGGGCAATACTGAGGGACCACCGCACTATCGGAGGGACAGTACTGAGGGAGCGCAGCACTGTCAGAGGGGCAGTACTGAGGGAACGCCGCACTGTCGGAGGGGCAGTGCTGAGGGAGCACCGCACTGTCAGAGGGGCAGTGCTGAGGGAGCGCCGCACTGTTGGAGGGGCAGTACTGAGGGAGCGCAGCACTGTCGGGGGGGCAGTACTGAGGGAGCACCACACTGTCGGAGGGGCGGTACTGAGGGAGAGCCGCACTGTCGGAGGGGCAGGACTGAGGGAGCGCGGCACTGTGGGAGGGGCAGTACTGAGGGAGCGACGCACTGTCGGGGGGGGCAGTACTGAGGGAGTGCCGCACTGTCGGAGGGGCAGTACTGAGGGAGCGCCGCACTGTGGGAGGGGCAGTGCTGAGGGAGCACCGCACTGTCGGGGGGGCAGTACTGAGGGAGTGCCGCACTGTGGGAGGGGCAGTACTGAGGGAGCGCCGCACTGTTGGGGGGGCAGCACTGAGGGAGCACCACACTGTCGGAGGGGCTGTGCTGAGGGACCGCCACACTAATGGAGGGGCAGCACTGAGGGAGCGGCGCACTGTCGGGGGGGCAGTACTGAGGGAGCGCCGCACTGTCGGAGGGGCAGTACTGAGGGAGCGCCGCACTGTTGGAGGGGCAGTGCTGAGGGACCGCCACACTATCGGAGGGGCAGTACTGAGGGAGCGCCGCACTGTGGGAGGGCCAGTACTGAGGGAGCGCTGCACTGTCGGAGGGACAGTACTGAGGGAGCGCCGCACTGTCGGAGGGGCAGTACTGAGGGAACGCCGCACTGTCGGAGGGGCAGTGCTGAGGGAGCGCTGCACTGTCGGAGGGGCAGTGCTGAGGGAGCGCCGCACTGTCGGAGGGGCAGTGCTGAGGGAGCGCCGCACTGTCGGAGGGGCAGTACTGAGGTAGTGCCTCACTGTCGGAGGGGCAGTACTGAGGGAGCGCCGCACTGTGGGAGGGGCAGTACTGAGGGAGCGCCGCACTGTCGGGGGGCAGTACTGAGGGAGCGCCGCACTATCGGAGGGGCAGTGCTGAGGGACCGCCACACTATCGGAGGGGCAGTACTGAGGGAGCGCCGCACTGTCGGAGGGGCAGTACTGAGGGAGCGCCGCACTATCGGAGGGGCAGTGCTGAGGGACCGCCACACTATCGGAGGGGCAGTACTGAGGGAGTGCCGCACTGTCGGAGGGGCAGTGCTGAGGGACCACCACAATATCGGAGGGGCAGTACTGAGGGAGCGCCGCACTATCGGAGGGGCAGTACTGAGGGAGCGCCGCACTGTCGGGGTGGCAGTACTTAGGGAGCGCCGCACTGTCGGAGGGGCCAGTACTGAGGGAGCGCTGCACTGTCGGAGGGACAGTACTGAGGGAGCGCCGCACTGTCGGAGGGGCAGTACTGAGGGAACGCCGCACTGTCGGAGGGGCAGTGCTGAGGGAGCGCCGCACTGTCGGAGGGGCAGTACTGAGGGAGCGCTGCACTGTCGGGGGGGCAGTACTGAGGGAGCACCGCACTGTCGGAGGGGCAGTACTGAGGGAGTGCCGCACTGTCGGAGGGGCAGTACTGAGGGAGCGCCGCACTGTGGGAGGGGCAGTACTGAGGGAGCGCCGCACTGTCGGGGGGGCAGTACTGAGGGAGTGCCGCACTGTGGGAGGGGCAGTACTGAGGGAGCGCCGCACTGTCGGGGGGGCAGTACTGAGGGAGCACCGCACTGTCGGAGGGGCTGTGCTGAGGGACCGCCACACTTTCGGAGGGGCAGTACTGAGGGATTGCCGCACTGTCGGAGGGGCAGTGCTGAGGGAGCGCCGTACTATCGGAGGGGCAGTGCTGAGGGACTGCCACACTATCAGAGGGGCAGTACTGAGGGAGCGCCGCACTGTCGGAGGGGCAGTACTGAGGGAGTGCCGCACTGTCGGAGGGGCAGTGCTGAGGGACCACCACACTATCGGAGGGGCAGTACTGAAGGAGCGCCGCACTATCGGAGGGGCAGTGCTGAGGGACCGCCACACTATCGGAGTGACAGTACTGAGGGAGTGCTGCACTGTCGGAGGGGCAGTGCTGAGGGACCACCACACTATCGGAGGGGCAGTACTGAGGGAGCGGCGCACTATCGGAGGGGCAGTACTGAGGGAGCGCCGCACTGTCGGGGGGCAGTACTGAGGGAGCACCGCACTTTCGGAGGGGCCAGTACTGAGGGAGCGCTGCACTGTCGGAGGGACAGTACTGAGGGAGCGCCGCACTGTCAGAGGGGCAGTACTGAGGGAACGCCGCACTGTCGGAGGGGCAGTGCTGAGGGAGCGCCGCACTGTTGGAGGGGCACTGCTGAGGGAGCGCCGCACTGTCGGAGGGGCAGTGCTGAGGGAGCGCCGCACTGTGGGAGGGGCAGTACTGAGGGAGCACCGCACTGTCGGAGGGGCAATACTGAGGGAGCACCGCACTGTCGGAGGGGCAGTACTGAGGGAGTGCCGCACTGTCGGAGGGGCAGTACTGAGGGAGCGCCGCATTGTGGGAGGGGCAGTACTGAGGGAGCGCCGCACTGTCGGGGGGGCAGTACTGAGGGAGTGCCGCACTGTGGGACGGCCAGTACTGAGGGAGCGCCGCACTGTCGGGGAGGCAGTACTGAGGGAGCGCCACACTATCGGAGGGGCAGTGCTGAGGGAGTGCCGCACTTTCAGAGTGGCAGTGCTGAGGGAGCGCCGCACTATCGGAGGGGCAGTGCTGAGGGACCGCCACACTATCGGAGGGGCAGTACTGAGGGAGCGCCGCACTGTCGGAGGGGCAGTACTGAGGGAGCGGCGCACTGTCGGAGGGGCCAGTACTGAGGGAGCGGCGCACTGTCGGGGGGGGCAGTACTGAAGGAGCGCCGCAATGTCGGAGGGGCAGTACTGAGGGAGCGCCGCACTGTCAGAGGGGCAGTACTGAGGGAGCACCGCACTGTTGGAGGGGCAGTGCTGAGGGACCGCCACACTATCAGAGGGGCAGTACTGAGGAAGCGCCGCACTGTCAGAGGGGCAGTACTGAGGGAGCGCCGCACTGTCGGGGGGCAGCACTTAGGGAGCACCGCACTTTCGGATGGGCAGTGCTGAGGGACCGCCACACTATCGGAGGGGCAGTACTGAGGGAGTGCCGCACTGTCGGAGGGGCAGTACTTAGGGAGCGCCGCACTATCGGAGGGGCAGTGCTGAGGGACCGCCACACTATCGGAGGGGCAGTACTGAGGGAGCGCCGCACTGTCGGAGGGGCAGTGCTGAGGGACCGCCACACTATCGGAGGGGCAGTACTGAGGGAGTGCCGCACAGTCGGAGGGGCAGTGCTGAGGGACCACCACACTATTGGAGGGGCAGTACTGAGGGAGCGCCGCACTATCGGAGGGGCAGTACTGAGGGGGCGCCGCACTGTCGGTGGGGCAATACTGAGGGACCACCACACTATCGGAGGGACAGTACTGAGGGAGCGCAGCACTGTCAGAGGGGCAGTACTGAGGGAACGCCGCACTGTCGGAGGGGCAGTGCTGAGGGAGCGCCGCACTGTCAGAGGGGCAGTGCTGAGGGAGCGCCGCACTGTTGGAGGGGCAGTACTGAGGGAGCGCAGCACTGTCGGGGGGGCAGTACTGAGGGAGCACCACACTGTCGGAGGGGCAGTACTGAGGGAGAGCCGCACTGTCGGAGGGGCAGGACTGAGGGAGCGCGGCACTGTGGGAGGGGCAGTACTGAGGGAGCGACGCACTGTCGGGGGGGGCAGTACTGAGGGAGTGCCGCACTGTCGGAGGGGCAGTACTGAGGGAGCGCCGCACTGTGGGAGGGGCAGTGCTGAGGGAGCACCGCACTGTCGGGGGGGGCAGTACTGAGGGAGTGCCGCACTGTGGGAGGGGCAGTGCTGAGGGAGCGGCGCACTGTCGGGGGGGCAGTACTGAGGGAGCGCCGCACTGTCGGAGGGGCAGTACTGAGGGAGCACCGCACTGTCGGAGGGGCAGTGCTGAGGGACCGCCACACTATCGGAGGGGCAGTACTGAGGGAGCGCCGCACTGTGGGAGGGCCAGTACTGAGGGAGCGCTGCACTGTTGGAGGGACAGTAATGAGGGAGCGCCGCACTGTCGGAGGGGCAGTGCTGAGGGAGCGCCGCACTGTCGGAGGGGCAGTACTGAGGGACCGCCACACTATCGGAGGGGCAGTACTGAGGGAGTGCCGCACTGTCGGAGGGGCAGTGCTGAGGGACCACCACAATATCGGAGGGGCAGTACTGAGGGAGCGCCGCACTGTCGGAGGGGCAGTGCTGAGGGAGCGCCGCACTGTCGGAGGGGCAGTACTGAGGGACCGCCACACTATCGGAGGGGCAGTACTGAGGGAGTGCCGCACTGTCGGAGGGGCAGTGCTGAGGGACCACCACAATATCGGAGGGGCAGTACTGAGGGAGTGCCGCACTGTCGGAGGGGCAGTACTGAGGGAGAGCCGCACTATCGGAGGGGCAGTGCTGAGGGACCGCCACACTATCGGAGGGGCAGTACTGAGGGAGTGCCGCACTGTCGGAGGGGCAGTGCTGAGGGACCACCACAATATCGGAGGGGCAGTACTGAGGGAGCGCCGCACTATCGGAGGGGGAGTACTGAGGGAGCACCGCACTGTCGGGGTGGCAGTACTTAGGGAGCGCCGCACTGTCGGAGGGACAGTACTGAGGGAGCGCCGCACTGTCGGAGGGGCAGTACTGAGGGAACGCCGCACTGTCGGAGGGGCAGTGCTGAGGGAGCGCCGCACTGTCGGAGGGGCAGTACTGAGGGAGCGCTGCACTGTCGGGGGGGCAGTACTGAGGGAGCACCGCACTGTCGGAGGGGCAGTACTGAGGGAACGCCGCACTGTCGGAGGGGCATTGCTGAGGGAGCGCCGCACTGTCAGAGGGGCAGTACTGAGGGAGCGCTGCACTGTCGGGGGGGCAGTACTGAGGGAGCACCGCACTGTCGGAGGGGCAGTACTGAGGGAGTGCCGCACTGTCGGAGGGGCAGTACTGAGGGAACGCCGCACTGTGGGAGGGGCAGTACTGAGGGAGCGCCGCACTGTCGGGGGGGCAGTACTGAGGGAGTGCCGCACTGTGGGAGGGGCAGTACTGAGGGAGCGCCGCACTGTCGGGGGGGGCAGTACTGAGGGAGCACCGCACTGTCGGAGGGGCTGTGCTGAGGGACCGCCACACTTTCGGAGGGGCAGTACTGAGGGATTGCCGCACTGTCGGAGGGGCAGTGCTGAGGGAGCGCCGTACTATCGGAGGGGCAGTGCTGAGGGACTGCCACACTATCAGAGGGGCAGTACTGAGGGAGCGCCGCACTGTCGGAGGGGCAGTACTGAGGGAGTGCCGCACTGTCGGAGGGGCAGTGCTGAGGGACCACCACACTGTCGGAGGGGCAGTACTGAAGGAGCGCCGCACTATCGGAGGGGCAGTGCTGAGGGACCACCACACTATCGGAGTGGCAATACTGAGGGAGTGCTGCACTGTCGGAGGGGCAGTGCTGAGGGACCACCACACTATCGGAGGGGCAGTACTGAGGGAGCGGCGCACTATCGGAGGGGCAGTACTGAGGGAGCGCCGCACTGTCGGGGGGGCAGTACTGAGGGAGCACCGCACTTTCGGAGGGGCCAGTACTGAGGGAGCGCTGCACTGTCGGAGGGACAGTACTGAGGGAGCGCCGCACTGTCAGAGGGGCAGTACTGAGGGAACGCCGCACTGTCGGAGGGGCAGTGCTGAGGGAGCGCCGCACTGTTGGAGGGGCACTGCTGAGGGAGCGCCGCACTGTCGGAGGGGCAGTGCTGAGGGAGCGCCGCACTGTGGGAGGGGCAGTACTGAGGGAGCACCGCACTGTCGGAGGGGCAATACAGAGGGAGCACCGCACTGTCGGGGGGGCAGTACTGAGGGAGCACCGCACTGTCGGAGGGGCAGTACTGAGGGAGTGCCGCACTGTCGGAGGGGCAGTACTGAGGGAGCGCCGCATTGTGGGAGGGGCAGTACTGAGGGAGCGCCGCACTGTCGGGGGGGCAGTACTGAGGGAGTGCCGCACTGTGGGACGGCCAGTACTGAGGGAGCGCCGCACTGTCGGGGAGGCAGTACTGAGGCAGCGCCGCACTGTCGGAGGGGCTGTGCTGAGGGACCGCCACACTATCGGAGGGGCAGTACTGAGGAAGCGCCGCACTGTCGGAGGGGCAGTACTGAGGGAGCGGCGCACTGTCGGAGGGGCCAGTACTGAGGGAGCGGCGCACTGTCGGGGGGGCAGTACTGAAGGAGCGCCGCACTGTCAGAGGGGCAGTACTGAGGGAGCGCCGCACTGTCAGAGGGGCAGTACTGAGGGAGCACCGCACTGTTGGAGGGGCAGTGCTGAGGGACCGCCACACTATCGGAGGGGCAGTACTGAGGAAGCGCCGCACTGTCGGAGGGGCAGTACTGAGGGAGCACCGCACTGTCGGGGGGCAGCACTTAGGGAGCACCGCACTTTCGGACGGGCAGTGCTGAGGGACCGCCACACTATCGGAGGGGCAGTACTGAGGGAGTGCCGCACTGTCGGAGGGGCAGTACTGAGGGAGCGCCGCACTATCAGAGGGGCAGTGCTGAGGGACCGCCACACTATCGGAGGGGCAGTACTGAGGGAGCGCCGCACTGTCGGAGGGGCAGTGCTGAGGGACCGCCACACTATCGGAGCGGCAGTACTGAGGGAGTGCCGCACAGTCGGAGGGGCAGTGCTGAGGGACCACCACACTATCGGAGGGGCAGTACTGAGGGAGCGCCGCACTATCGGAGGGGCAGTACTGAGGGAGCGCCGCACTGTCGGGGGGGCAATACTGAGGGACCACCACACTATCGGAGGGACAGTACTGAGGGAGCGCAGCACTGTCAGAGGGGCAGTACTGAGGGAACGCCGCACTGTTGGAGGGGCAGTGCTGAGGGAGCGCCGCACTGTCAGAGGGGCAGTGCTGAGGGAGCGCCGCACTGTTGGAGGGGCAGTACTGAGGGAGCGCAGCACTGTCGGGGGGGCAGTACTGAGGGAGCACCACACTGTCGGAGGGGCAGTACTGAGGGAGAGCCGCACTGTCGGAGGGGCAGGACTGAGGGAGCGGGGCACTGTGGGAGGGGCAGTACTGAGGGAGCGACGCACTGTCGGGGGGGGCAGTACTGAGGGAGTGCCGCACTGTCGGAGGGGCAGTACTGAGGGAGCGCCGCACTGTGGGAGGGGCAGTGCTGAGGGAGCACCGCACTGTCGGGGGGGCAGTACTGAGGGAGTGCCGCACTGTGGGAGGGGCAGTACTGAGGGAGCGCCGCACTGTCGGGGGGGCAGCACTGAGGGAGCACCACACTGTCGGAGGGGCTGTGCTGAGGGACCGCCACACTATCGGAGGGGCAGTACTGAGGGAGCGGCGCACTGTCGGGGGGGCAGTACTGAGGGAGCGCCGCACTGTCGGAGGGGCAGTACTGAGGGAGCGCCGCACTGTCGGAGGGGCAGTACTGAGGGAGCACCGCACTGTCGGAGGGGCAGTGCTGAGGGACCGCCACACTATCGGAGGGGCAGTACTGAGGGAGCGCCGCACTGTGGGAGGGCCAGTACTGAGGGAGCGCTGCACTGTCGGAGGGACAGTACTGAGGGAGCGCCGCACTGTCGGAGGGGCAGTGCTGAGGGAGCGCCGCACTGTCGGAGGGGCAGTACTGAGGGACCGCCACACTATCGGAGGGGCAGTACTGAGGGAGTGCCGCACTGTCGGAGGGGCAGTGCTGAGGGACCACCACAATATCGGAGGGGCAGTACTGAGGGAGCGCCGCACTGTCGGAGGGGCAGTGCTGAGGGAGCGCCGCACTGTCGGAGGGGCAGTACTGAGGGACCGCCACACTATCGGAGGGGCAGTACTGAGGGAGTGCCGCACTGTCGGAGGGGCAGTGCTGAGGGACCACCACAATATCGGAGGGGCAGTACTGAGGGAGTGCCGCACTGTCGGAGGGGCAGTACTGAGGGAGCGCCGCACAATCGGAGGGGCAGTGCTGAGGGACCGCCACACTATCGGAGGGGCAGTACTGAGGGAGTGCCGCACTGTCGGAGGGGCAGTGCTGAGGGACCACCACAATATCGGAGGGGCAGTACTGAGGGAGCGCCGCACTATCGGAGGGGGAGTACTGAGGGAGCGCCGCACTGTCGGGGTGGCAGTACTTAGGGAGCGCCGCACTGTCAGAGGGGCCAGTACTGAGGGAGCGCTGCACTGTCGGAGGGACAGTACTGAGGGAGCGCCGCACTGTCGGAGGGGCAGTACTTAGGGAACGCCGCACTGTCGGAGGGGCAGTGCTGAGGGAGCGCCGCACTGTCGGAGGGGCAGTACTGAGGGAGCGCTGCACTGTCGGGGGGGCAGTACTGAGGGAGCACCGCACTGTCGGAGGGGCAGTACTGAGGGAGTGCCGCACTGTCGGAGGGGCAGTACTGAGGGAGCGCCGCACTGTGGGAGGGGCAGTACTGAGGGAGCGCCGCACTGTCGGGGGGGCAGTACTGAGGGAGTGCCGCACTGTGGGAGGGGCAGTACTGAGGGAGCGCCGCACTGTCGGGGGGGCAGTACTGAGGGAGCACCGCACTGTCGGAGGGGCTGTGCTGAGGGACCGCCACACTTTCGGAGGGGCAGTACTGAGGGATTGCCGCACTGTCGGAGGGGCAGTGCTGAGGCAGCGCCGTACGATCGGAGGGGCAGTGCTGAGGGACTGCCACACTATCAGAGGGGCAGTACTGAGGGAGCGCCGCACTGTCGGAGGGGCAGTACTGAGGGAGTGGCGCACTAACGGAGGGGCAGTGCTGAGGGACTGCCACACTATCGGAGGGGCAGTACTGAGGGAGTGCCGCACTGTCGGAGGGGCAGTGCTGAGGGACCACCACACTATCGGAGGGGCAGTACTGAAGGAGCGCCGCATTGTCGGGGGGCAGAACTGAGGGAGCGCCGCACTGTCGGGGGGCAGTACTGAGGGAGCGCCGCACTGTCGGAGGGGTAGCACTGAGGGAGCGCCGCACTGTCGGAGGGGCAGTACTGAGGGAGCACCGCACTGTCGGAGAGGCAGTGCTGAGGGACCGCCACACTATCGGAGGGGCAGTACTGAGGGAGCGCCGCACTTTGGGAGGGCCAGTACTGAGGGAGCGCTGCACTGTCGGAGGGGCAGTACTGAGGGAGCGCCGCACTGTCGGAGGGGCAGTACTGAGGGAACGCCACACTGTCGGAGGGGCAGTGCTGAGGGGGCGCCGCACTGTCGGAGGGGCAGTGCTGAGGGAGCGCCGCACTGTCGGAGGGGCAGTGCTGAGGGAGCGCCGCACTGTCGGAGGGGCAGTGCTGAGGGAGTGCCGCACTGTCGGAGGGGCAGTACTGAGGGATCGCCGCACTGTCGGAGGGGCACTGCTAAGGGATCGCCGCACTGTCGGAGGGGTAGTACTGAGGGAGCGCCGCACTGTCGGAGGGGCACTGCTGAGGGATCGCCGCACTGTCGGAGGGGCAGTACTGAGGGAGCGCCGCACTGTGGGAGGGGCAGTGCTGAGGGAGCACCGCACTGTCGGGGGGGCAGTACTGAGGGAGTGCCGCACTGTGGGAGGGCCAGTACTGAGGGAGCGCTGCACTGTCGGAGGGACAGTACTGAGGGAGCGCCGCACTGTCGGAGGGGCAGTACTGAGGGAACGCCGCACTGTCGGAGGGGCAGTGTTGAGGGAGCGCTGCACTGTCGGAGGGGCAGTGCTGAGGGAGCGCCGCACTGTCGGAGCGGCAGTGCTGAGGGAACGCCGCACTGTCGGAGGGGCAGTGTTGAGGGAGCGCTGCACTGTCGGAGGGGCAGTGCTGAGGGAGCGTCGCACTGTCGGAGGGGCAGTGCTGAGGGAGCGCCGCACTGTCGGAGGGGCAGTACTGAGGGAGTGCCTCACTGTCGGAGGGGCAGTACTGAGGGAGCGCCGCACTGTGGGAGGGGCAGTACTGAGGGAGCGCCGCACTGTCGGGGGGCAGTACTGAGGGAGCGCCGCACTATCGGAGGGGCAGTGCTGAGGGACCGCCACACTATCGGAGGGGCGGTACTGAGGGAGCGCCGCACTGTCGGAGGGGCAGTACTGAGGGAGCGCCGCACTATCGGAGGGGCAGTGCTGAGGGACCGCCACACTATCGGAGGGGCAGTACTGAGGGAGTGCCGCACTGTCGGAGGGGCAGTGCTGAGGGACCACCACAATATCGGAGGGGCAGTACTGAGGGAGCGCCGCACTATCGGAGGGGCAGTACTGAGGGAGCGCCGCACTGTCGGGGTGGCAGTACTTAGGGAGCGCCGCACTGTCGGAGGGGCCAGTACTGAGGGAGCGCTGCACTGTCGGAGGGACAGTACTGAGGGAGCGCCGCACTGTCGGAGCGGCAGTACTGAGGGAACGCCGCACTGTCGGAGGGGCAGTGCTGAGGGAGCGCCGCACTGTCGGAGGGGCAGTACTGAGGGAGCGCTGCACTGTCGGGGGGGCAG
Organism: Somniosus microcephalus; assembly: GCF_052327205.1. NCBI lineage: Eukaryota > Metazoa > Chordata > Chondrichthyes > Squaliformes > Somniosidae > Somniosus > Somniosus microcephalus. The sequence continues at coordinate 9,599,013 of NC_140990.1, read as the reverse complement.
TACTGAGGGAGCACGCACTGTCGGAGGGGCAGTACTGAGGGAGTGCCGCACTGTCGGAGGGGCAGTACTGAGGGAGCGCCGCACTGTGGGAGGGGCAGTACTGAGGGAGCGCCGCACTGTCGGGGGGGCAGTACTGAGGGAGTGCCGCACTGTGGGAGGGGCAGTTCTGAGGGAGCGCCGCACTGTCAGGGGGGCAGTACTGAGGGAGCACCGCACTAACGGAGGGGCAGTGCTGAGGGACCGCCACACTATCGGAGGGGCAGTACTGAGGGAGTGCCGCACTGTCGGAGGGGCAGTGCTGAGGGACCACCACACTATCGGAGGGGCATTACTGAAGGATTGCCGCACTGTCGGAGGGGCAGTGCCGAGGGAGCGCCGTACTATCGGAGGGGCAGTGCTGAGGGACTGCCACACTATCGGAGGGGCAGTACTGAGGGAGCGCCGCACTGTCGGAGGGGCAGTACTGAGGGATTGCCGCACTGTCGGAGGGGCAGTGCTGAGGGAGCGCCGTACTATCGGAGGGGCAGTGCTGAGGGACTGCCACACTATCGGAGGGGCAGTACTGAGGGAGCGCCGCACTGTCGGAGGGGCAGTACTGAGGGAGTGCCGCACTAACGGAGGGGCAGTGCTGAGGGACCGCCACACTATCGGAGGGGCAGTACTGAGGGAGTGCCGCACTGTCGGAGGGGCAGTGCTGTGGGACCACCACACTATCGGAGGGGCAGTACTGAAGGAGCGCCGCACTGTCGGGGTGCAGTACTGAGTGAGCGCCGCACTGTCGGAGGGGCCTGTACTGAGGGAGCGGCGCACTGTCGGGGGGCAGTACTGAGGGAGCGCCGCACTGTCGGAGGGGCATTACTGAGGGAGCGCTGCACTGTCGGAGGGGCAGTACTGAGGGAGCACCGCACTGTCGGAGAGGCAGTGCTGAGGGACCGCCACACTATCACAGGGCAGTACTGAGGGAGCGCCGCACTGTGGGAGGGCCAGTACTGAGGGAGCGCTGCACTGTCGGAGGGGCAGTACTGAGGGAGCGCCGCACTGTCGGAGGGGCAGTACTGAGGGAATGCCACACTGTCGGAGGGGCAGTGCTGAGGGAGCGCCGCACTGTCGGAGGGGCAGTGCTGAGGGAGCGCCGCACTGTTGGAGGGGCAGTGCTGAGGGAGCGCCGCACTGTCGGAGGGGCAGTGCTGAGGGAGCGCCGCACTGTCGGAGGGGCAGTACTGAGGGATCGCCGCACTGTCGGAGGGGCACTGCTGAGGGATCGCCGCACTGTCGGAGGGGTAGTACTGAGGGAGCGCCGCAATGTCGGAGGGGCACTGCTGAGGAATCGCCGCACTGTCGGAGGGGCAGTACTGAGGGAGCGCCGCACTGTCGGAGGGGCACTGCTGAGGGATCGCCGCACTGTCAGAGGGGCCGCACTGAGGGAACGCCGCACTGTCGGAGGGGCACTGCTGAGGGATCGCCGCACTGTCGGAGGGGCAGTACTGAGGGAGCGCCGCACTGTCGGAGGGGCACTGCTGAGGGATCGCCGCACTGTCAGAGGGGCCGCACTGAGGGATCGCCGCACTGTCAGAGGGGCAGTACTGAGGGAGCACCGCACTGTCAGGGGGGCACTGCTGAGGGAGCGCTGCACTGTCGGGGGGGCAGTACTGAGGGAGCACGCACTGTCGGAGGGGCAGTACTGAGGGAGTGCCGCACTGTCGGAGGGGCAGTACTGAGGGAGCGCCGCACTGTGGGAGGGGCAGTACTGAAGGAGCGCCGCACTGTCGGGGGGGCAGTACTGAGGGAGTGCCGCACTGTGGGAGGGGCAGTACTGAGGGAGCGCCGCACTGTCGGGGGGGCAGTACTGAGGGAGCACCGCACTGTCGGAGGGGCTGTGCTGAGGGATTGCCGCACTGTCGGAGGGGCAGTGCTGAGGGAGCGCCGTACTATCGGAGGGGCAGTGCTGAGGGACTGCCACACTATCGGAGGGGCAGTACTGAGGGAGCGCCGCACTGTCGGAGGGGCAGTACTTAGGGAGTGCCGCACTAACGGAGGGGCAGTGCTGAGGGACCGCCACACTATCGGAGGGGCAGTACTGAGGGAGTGCCGCACTGTCGGAGGGGCAGTGCTGAGGGACCACCACACTATCGGAGGGGCAGTACTGAGTGAGCGCCGCACTGTCGGAGGGGCCTGTACTGAGGGAGCGGCGCACTGTCGGGGGGCAGTACTGAGGGAGCGCCGCACTGTCGGAGGGGCATTACTGAGGGAGCGCTGCACTGTCGGAGGGGCAGTACTGAGGGAGCACCGCACTGTCGGAAAGGCAGTGCTGAGGGACCGCCACACTATCGCAGGGCAGTACTGAGGGAGCGCCGCACTGTGGGAGGGCCAGTACTGAGGGAGCACCGCACTGTCGGAGGGGCAGTACTGAGGGAGCGCCGCACTGTCGGAGGGGCAGTACTGAGGGAACGCCACACTGTCGGAGGGGCAGTGCTGAGGGAGCGCCGCACTGTCGGAGGGGCAGTGCTGAGGGAGCGCCGCACTGTCGGAGGGGCAGTGCTGAGGGAGCGCCGCACTGTCGGAGGGGCAGTGCTGAGGGAGCGCCGCACTGTCGGAGGGGCAGTACTGAGGGATCGCCGCACTGTCGGAGGGGCACTGCTGAGGGATCGCCGCACTGTCGGAGGGGTAGTACTGAGGGAGCGCCGCACTGTCGGAGGGGCACTGCTGAGGGATCGCCGCACTGTCGGAGGGGCAGTACTGAGGGAGCGCCGCACTGTCGGAGGGGCACTGCTGAGGGATCGCCGCACTGTCAGAGGGGCCACACTGAGGGATCGCCGCACTGTCGGAGGGGCACTGCTGAGGGATCGCCGCACTGTCGGAGGGGTAATACTGAGGGAACGCCGCACTGTCGGAGGGGCACTGCTGAGGGATCGCCGCACTGTCGGAGGGGCAGTACTGAGGGAGCGCCGCACTGTCGGAGGGGCACTGCTGAGGGATCGCCGCACTGTCAGAGGGGCCGCACTGAGGGATCGCCGCACTGTCGGAGGGGCAGTACTGAGGGAGCACCGCACTGTCAGGGGGGCACTGCTGAGGGATCGCCACACTGTCGGAGGAGCAGTACTGAGGGCTCGCCGCACTGTCGGAGGGCCAGTACTGAGGGAGCGCCGCACTGTCGGAGGGCCAGTACTGAAGGTGCGTCGCACTGTCGGAGGGGCAGTACTGAGGGAGCGCCGCACTGTCAGAGTGGCACTACTGAGTGATCACCGCACTGTCGGAGGGCCAGTACTGAGGGAGCGCCGCACTGTCGGATGGCCAATAGTGAGGGAGCGCCGCACTGTCGGAGGGGCAGTGCTGAGGGAGCACTCCCCTATTGGAGCGGCAGTACTGAGGGAGGGCCGCACTGTTGGTGGGGCAGTACTGAGGGTGCGCTGCACTGTCGGAGGGGCTGTACTGAGGGAGCACCGCACTGTCGGAGGGGCTGTACTGAGGGAGCACCGCACTGTTGGAGGGGCAGTGCTCAGGGAGTGCTGCTCCATTGGAGGGGCAGTACTGCGGGAGCGCCGCACATTCGGGGAAGCAATGCTGTTCGAGTGCTGCATTGTCACAGGGGCAGTAATGAAGGAGCGCTGCAGTGTCGGAGGTGCCGTCCTACAGATAAGACGTTAAACCGAGGCCCCCGTCTGCCCCCTCAGGTGGACGTAAAAGATCCCGTGGTACTATTTCGAATAAGTTATCCCTGGTGTTTTGAGCCCAATATTTATCCCTCAATCAACATGATGAAAAAGCAGATTATCTGGTCATTATCACATTGCTGTTTATGGGAGCTTGCTGTGCACAAATTGGCTGCTGCGTTTCCCACATTACAACAGTGACTACACTTCAAAAAGTACTTCATTGGCTGTAAAGCGCTTTGGGACGTCCGGTGGTCATGAAAGACGGTTAAGAAGGCACATGGTATGCTGGCCTTCATTCCAAGAGGATTTGAGTACAGGAGTAATGATATACCTATCAATTCCTCCAATAAAAGGCGAAGAGTTACGAAGGTGACTAAAGGTTTTTATTGACTAAATAACAGCCCACTCTCGTGGGTGATCCGATCCAAGCAGGAGGAATACCAGCCAGTCGCTCACCTTTATACCTGGCCTGGTGGGTGGAGCCAAGGCGGAGTCGGCAGTGGTCATCCCAGGTATAGCAGTGTGGCAAGAGGCGACCTCGTACCGTGATACAATAGTGGTCAGTGATACAGTTATAACGAACAGTGGTGAACAGTGCTAACGATAGTGAACGTGGTTTACCACATTCACCCCTTGTTTAGAATTAAGTCCGGCGGGGTGAAGTGTACTACCAATTCTGGTAGGTCAGTCTGTCCGGAGGCTTCGTAAGCCTCTCCGATCGCCGCAGCGGTGGTGTTGCCTTATCCGGTGCTGGTGCCTTATCCGGTGTTGATGCTGGTGTTTGCGTGGTCGGCGAGGGCTCGTGGGGTTCCGGCATGCCGTCTACCTGGACTGAGGTTGGGGGGGGTGGTGGCGGTGTTTCCGGATCGGCTGAGGGTGCGAGGTCTCGTAGGGAGACAGTGTCCTCCCGCCCGTCTGGGTACGCCACGTAGGCGTACTGGGGGTTGGCGTGCAGGAGGTTCACCCTCTCGACCAGGGGGTCCGTTTTATGGGTCCTCACGTGTTTCCGCAGCCAGACCGGCCCCGGGGCGGTCAGCCAGGTTGGTAGAGTGGTTCCCGTAGTCGACTTCCTGGGGAAAACGAACATTCGTTCATGGGGGGTGGTGTTAGTGGCCGTGCAAAGTAATGACCGGATGGAGTGCAGCGCTGTCGGGAGGACTTCTTGCCAGCGGGAGGTTGGGAGGCCCTTAGACTTTAAGGCTAAGAGGACGGCCTTCCATACCGTCGCGTTCTCTCTTTCCACCTGACCGTTACCTCTGGGGTTGTAGCTGGTGGTCCTGCTTGCTGCAATACCTCTCTCTAGGAGGAATTGCCGGAGTTCCTCGCTCATGAAGGAGGAGCCCCGGTCGCTGTGTATATAGTTCGGGAACCCGAACAAGGCGAAGAGGGCATTCAGGCACTTAATGACCGTGCTACTGGTCATGTCGGGGCAGGGGAAGGCAAAGGGGAAACGGGAGTACTCATCAACGATGTTGAGGAAGTACACATTACGGTCAGAGGACGGGAGGGGCCCCTTAAAGTCGATGCTCAGGCGCTCGAAGGGGCGGGTGGCCTTGATCAGGCTTGCTCGGTCCGGCCTATAGAAGTGCGGTTTGCACTCCGCACAGGTCTGGCAGTTCCTGGTCATGGTCCTGACCTCCTCGATGGAGTAGGTCAGGTTGCGGGCCTTAAAGTCTAAGGGCCTCCCAACCTCCCGCTGGGCTGTTATTTAGTCAATAAAATTGATATACCTATCAATTCCTCCAATAAAAGGCGAAGAGTTACGAAGGTGACTAAAGGTTTTTATTGACTAAATAACAGCCCACTCTCGTGGGTGATCCGATCCAAGCAGGAGGAATACCAGCCAGTCGCTCACCTTTATACCTGGCCTGGTGGGTGGAGCCAAGGCGGAGTCGGCAGTGGTCATCCCAGGTATAGCAGTGTGGCAAGAGGCGACCTCGTACCGTGATACAATAGTGGTCAGTGATACAGTTATAACGAACAGTGGTGAACAGTGCTAACGATAGTGAACGTGGTTTACCACAAGTAACAAAGTCTTACTCCAATTATATCTTCTTCTTAGGCAGTCCCTCGGAACCGAGGATGACTTGCTGACACTTTAAAAATGAGTTCTCAGGTGACTGATGAGTCCGATGCGGGACCTACAGTCTCTGTCACAGGTGGGGCAGACGGTGGTTGAAGGGGCGGGTCGGTGGGGTGCTTGGGTTGACGTGCGCTCCTTGCGCTGCCTGCGTTTGGCTTCCCCTTGCTCCCGGCGGAGAGACTCGAGGTGTTCGGCACCTTCCCGGATGCTTCTCCACTTTGTGCGGTCTTGGGCCAGGGATTCCCAGGTGTCAGTGGGGATGTTGCACCTTTTCAAGGAGGCTTTGAGGGTGTCCTTGAAACATTTCCTCTGCCCACCTGGGGCTCTCTTGCCGTGTCGCAGCTCCGAGTAGAGCGCTTGTTTTGGGAGTCTCGTATCGGGCATGCGGACAATGTGACCCATCCATCGGAGCTGATTGAGCGTGGCCAAATCTTCGATGCTGGGTATGTTGGCCTGAGCGAGAACACTGATGTTGGTGCGTCTATCCTGCCAATAAATTTGCAGGATCTTGCGGAGGCAGCATTGGTGGTACCTCTCCAGTGCACCTCAAAGCACTGGAGACGTACCACAAATGCTGCCTCCAATTATATAGGGCCTTGGTGAGACCACACCTGGAGTACTGTGTATAATTTTGGTCTCCTTACCTAAGGAAGGATATATTTGCCATAGAGGGAGTGCAACGAAGGTTCACAAGATTGATTCCTGGGATGGCGGGACTGTCGTATGAAAAGAAATTGAGTAAACTAGATCTGTATTCTCTTGAATTCAGAAGAATGAGAGGGGATCTCATTGAAGCATACACAATTATTACAGGGCTTCATAGGGTGGATGCTGGGAGAATGTTCCCCTTGGCTGGGGAGTCTAGAACCAGGGGCCACAGCCTCAGGATAAAGGGTATGCCATTCAGGACTGAGATGAGAAGAAATTTCTTCACACAGATGGTGGTGAATCTTTGGAATTCTCTACCCCAGAGGGCTGTGGAGGCTCAGTCATTGGGTATATTCAAAACAGAAGTCAATAGATTTCTGACTAGTAAGGGCATCAAGGGATATGGCGATAGGGCCAGTGAATGGAGTTGAGACAGAAGGTCAGCCATGATCTCATTGAATGGCGGAGCAGGTTCAAAGGGCCGAATGGCCGACTCCTGCTCCTATTTCTTATTTTCTTATAAATGCAAATCTTTCTTTCTTTCTTATTGTGTCCAATTCTGTGTATCAGTAAAACAGTCCATGACTACACAAACCACTCTGGGTCCAGGTATATTGTGTATCAGTAAAACAGTCCGTGACTACACAAACCACTCTGGGTACAGATATATTGTGTATCAGTAAAACAGTCTGTGACTACACAAACCACTCTGGGTACAGGTATATTGTGTATCAGTAAAACAGTCCGTGACTACACAAACCACTCTGGGTCCAGGTATATTGTGTATCAGTAAAACAGTCCATGACTACACAAACCACTCTGCGTCCAGGTATATTGTGTATCAGTAAAACAGTCCGTTACAACACAAACCACTCTGGGTACAGGTATATTGTGTATCAGTAAAACAGTCCGTGACTACACAAACCACTCTGGGTCCAGGTATATTGTGTATCAGTAAAACAGTCCATTACTACACAAACCACTCTGGGTCCAGGTATATTGTGTATCAGTAAAACAGGTTTATTAAGCATTAAAAATCCGGTACAAAGAAGTAGTACTTAACAAGAAGGTAGTCACAGTCTGTTCGTTCAAACCCCCGGCGTTCCTTCTGAGTGAGCGTGGTGCAAGTCTCCTCATGCATCTTGCTGTGTTCCGTTGACCCATGCGCGCTTCCTTGGGATCTTGCTGTGTTCGGTTGACCGAAGCTCCTATCAATCTCTGGTTACACGGTGCGCTGCTTTCGATGTTCAAAACCTGTACCTTTATACCCCTTTTCCCTCTCGTTTTGCCTACGTGGCAGTAATTAACCCTGTAACACCTGGTAAAAAGTCTTGCTCCCTCGTTACCCATCTTATGACCTTGTTTGATCCTTCTGACTTTTTCTCTCTACATTACAAAGTACCCTTATCTCAGATCTTCACTTTTCACAGAACACTTCCTAGAATGTTGACAAAACGGTCGGTCCATCCGATAGCTGGACCAATGAAGGACGTCTCCAACTCTTATCTATCTCTCTAGTTTTTATCTCTTTAAGCATAATATTGCTGAATTCCTCGTCTCCATAAACTTAGCACAACATTCCATTACTTCAGTAATTTTAAACAGAGGTTTTTAGTCAGGTTGGCATAATCCCATCCTGCTTTGCTCTCAGCCATTCTCCATTTTTCCAGGCTTTTAGGATCTTAACATACAATTTCACATATTATAGTTATATTAGAATGGTTATCGAATCTTAATAATGTTTACTAAATCCAACAGGTACACCCTATCCTACATATCCCTACCTTGAGGGCGAGGCATTTGCCGACCCCTCAAAACTAAAATCTTACATATGGATTATTTTTCTTCCACTTATGTAACTCTAACATGTTCTGGGCTGTGATCATATTTAAATGTGATTGGGCATTGGACTTTAGGTGTTTCAGGTAGCAGGTGTAGAATAGTAAGCACATCATTACTACAAGTTGGGATATGACCAGTACATGGGAAGTTATCCTAATCCAATGAGGAATTTCCATGTTTGTCCCTATGTTGTCTTATTAGTCCTAACAATTTTTGACTCCCTACCTTGTGACATTTGTGTTTAACTGGGTAGATCTTAAACAAACGTCTGATCTTACATAGTTCAAAGTTTTACTACATGGGTTACATATCTCAAATACAAAATCATTACAAGTTGGAGAACAACCAGAACGTGTGAAATAATATGAGCCTAAGGGCATGCTGATGTATTAAGCCCAATATCCCACCAGTGTGTGTTATGCTTTCAATTTCAATATCTATTCTCCAGTTGTCTTGCTCCAAAACATAAAAAATGCTTTAGGGAGGAGTTCAGTCGTATCATGAGCTCACTGAAACCCTCAAACAATAGGGGAATGTCGGGTCTGAATTGTGCCACATAACTGTGCAGCTCGTACTTAAAAATGTGTTGGTTGATGGGACAGGTCCTGTTAGACCCATAAAGCATGGTAGTTGTGGTGGTAGTGACACAGGAGACACCACCAAAATCACCTCATACTGGATTCGTACTGGTTTTTCCCACGCTCTGTTACCTACAAAACACAATTATTACAGTCACAGTTAAATTCAGTCTTACAATCATTTCAAGCGACATTACAGTTTCACATCTACTTCCTGATCTTCCAAGTCGAGATCCTTTCTCCCTTCCGTTTTTCAAAATAGCGGCCACGGGATCTTTTACACCCACCTGAGAGGGCAGACGGGGCAGCAGTTTAACGTCGCATCCGAAAGGTGGCACCTCTGACAGAGCAGCTCTCCCTCAGTACTGCCCTGGAGTGTCAGCCTAGATTACGTGCTCAAGTCTCCAGAGTGGGACTCAAACCCACGACCTTCTGACTCTAGAGGTGAGAGTGTCACCCACTGAGCCGAGGTTGACCCCTCATAAACTCCAGCCTAGTTACTGGGGTTATCAGCATCTTCAAACCGCCCACCCCCAACCCTGTAATTGCCATTATTAACACAGAGTAGTCCTTCATGTGATGGCTGTAGAGAGGGCTTTAAACTAATTAGTGGGGGGGAGGTTTTAAGAGAGCGAAAAATTAAAATGACAGCAGAGAAGGCAATAGAGCAAGGTAGCAGTGGGGGAATTAAAAACCAGAGCATGTCAGGAAGGGACAGAATGTATAATGATAAAGGTAAAGTAGTAAAAGGGGTAAAAGCAGGAATAAATTGTCAGAAAACATATTTGAAAGTTCTTTATCTGAATGCACGCAGCATTCGTAACAAAATTGATGAGTTGACGGTACAAATAACTACACATGGGTATGATCTGGTGGCCATTACGGAAACATGGCTGCAGGATAATCATGACTGGGAACTAAACATACAAGGGTATTTGACAATTAGGAAGGACAGACAGGAAGGAAAGGGAGGTGGGGTTGCTATGTTAATCAAGGATGGAATCACTGCAATAGTCAGAAATAATATTGGGTCAAAGGATCAGGATAGTGAAAAAGTTTGGGTGGAGATAAGGAATAATAAGGGGAAAAAGTCACTAGTGGGCGTAGTCTATAGGCCTCCTAGCAGTTGCAACTCTGTTGGTCGGAGTATAAATCAGGAAATAGTTGGGGCTTGTAATAAAGAAACAGCTATAATCATGGGGGATTTTAACTTTCATATTGACTGGACTAATCAAATTGGGCATGGCAGCCTTGAGGAAGAGTTCATAGAGTGTATTAGGGATGGGTTCCTTGAGCAGTATGTAACTGAACCAACCAGGGGGCAGGCAATCTTACATCTGGTCCTGTGTAATGAGACAGGATTAATAAAACATGTCCTAGTAAAGGACCCCCTTGGAAGGAGTGACCATAATATGGTTGACTTCCAAATTCAGTTTGAGGGTGAGAGAGTTGGATCTCAAACCAGCGTACTGAGCTTAAATAAAGGAGACTATGAAGGTATGAGAGTAGAATTGACTAAAATGGACTGGGAAAACAGATTAAAGTGTAAGACGGTACAAGAGCAGTGGTCTATATTCAAGGAGATATTTCACATCTTTCAAGATAAATATATTCCACTGAGGAAAAAGGGGAATAAAAGAAAAGACAGCCATCCGTGGCTTAGTAAAGTAATAACGGATAGTATCCGACTGAAAACAAGGGCATATAAAGTAGCCAAATCTAGTGGGAGGATAGAAGACTGGGAAGCATTTAAAAGCCAGCAAACAATAACTAAAAGATTAATTAAGAAAGGGAAGATAGATTATGAAAGTAAACTAGCAAAAAATATAAAAACAGATAGCAAGAGTTTCTACAGCTATATAAAAAGAAAAAGGGTGGCTAAAGTGAACGTTGGTCCCTTAGAGGATGGGACCGGGAAACTAGTGGTAGGGAACATGGAGATGGCAAAGACGCTGAACGAATATTTTGTATCAGTCTTTACAGTAGAGGACACTAAAAATGTCCCAACACTGGACACAGGGGGCAATGGGGGGGGAGGAGCTAAACACGATTAAAATCACTAAGGAGATGGTACTCAGTAAAATAATGGGACTTAAGGTGGATAAATCCCCCGGACCTGATGGCCTACATCCTAGGGTCTTGAGAAAAGTGGCGGTAGGGATTGTGGATGCATTGGTGATTATTTTCCAGAACTCCCTGGACTCAGGAAAGGTCCCGGCAGATTGGAAAACCGCTAATGTAACACCCTTATTTAAGAAGGGAAGTAGACAAAAAGCTGGAAACGATAGACCAGTTAGCCTAACATCTGTGGTTGGCAAAATGTTGGAGTCCATTATTAAGGAAACAGTAACAGAGCATTTGGATAAACATAATTTAATAGGACAGAGTCAGCATGGTTTTATAAAGGGGAAGTCATGTTTGACAAATTTGCTCGAATTCTTTGAGGATGTAACATACAGGGTGGATAAAGGGGAACCAGTGGATGTGGTGTATTTGGACTTCCAAAAGACATTTGACAAGGTTCCACACAAAAGATTACTGATCAAGATAAGAAATCACGGGATTGGGGGTAATATACTGGCATGGGTGGAAGATTGGCTATCTAACAGAAAACAAAGAGTTGGGATAAATGGTTCGTTCTCGGGCTGGCAATCAGTAACTAGTGGTGTTCCGCAGGGGTCAGTGCTGGGACCCCAACTCTTTACAATCTATATTAACGATTTGGAGGAAGGGACCGAGTGCAACATATCCAAGTTTGCCGACGATACAAAGATGGGAGGGAAAGCAGTGAGTGAGGAGGACATAAAAAACCTGCAAAAGGACATAGACAGGCTAAGTGAGTGGGCAGAGATTTGGCAGATGCAATATAATGTTGGAAAGTGTGAGGTTATGCACTTTGGCAGAAAAAATCAAAGAGCAAGTTATTATCTAAATGGAGAGAAACTGCAAAGTGCTACAGTACAAAGGGATCTGGGGGTCCTGGTGCATGAAACACAAAAAGTTAGTATGCAAGTGCAGCAGGTGATCAGGAAGGCCAATGGAATCTTGGCTTTTATTGCAAGGGGGATGGAGTATAAAAACAGGGAAGTCTTGCTGCAGTTATACAGGGTATTGGTGAGGTCACACCTGGAATACTGCGTACAGTTTTGGTTTCCATATTTAAGAAAAGATATACTTGCTCTCGAGGCGGTTCAGAGAAGGTTCACTCGGTTGATTCCGGAGATGAGGGGGTTGACGTATGAGGAAAGGTTGAGTAGGTTGGGAATCTACTCATTGGAGTTCAGAAGAATGAGAGGCGATCTTATCGAAACATATAAGGTTGTGAGGGGGCTTGATCGGGTGGATGCGGTGAGGATGTTTCCACTGAGGGGTGAGACTAGAACTAGGGGGCATAATCTTAGATTAAGGGGCTGCCCTTTCAAAACTGAGATGAGGAGAAACTTCTTCACTCAGAGGGTAGTCAATCTATGGAATTTGCTACCTGAGATAGCTGTGGAAGCTGCGACATTAAATACATTTAAAATGGAGACAGACAGTTTCCTAGTAGATAAGGGAATTAGGGGTTACGGGGAGAGGGCAGGGAAGTGGACGTGAGTCTAGATTCGGATCAGCCATGATCCTATTGAATGGTGGAGCAGGCCCGAGGGGCCGTATGGCCTACTCCTGCTCCTACTTCTTATGTTCTTATGATTAACAGCAGAATGGGACCAGTGCGCTCAGGTGTGAACTCGCTGGTGTCTCAGCAGGAGAGATGAACGGGTGAATCCCTTTTCACACACCGAGCAGGGCAATGGCCTCTTCCCGGTGTGAGTGAACTGGTGTTTCCGAAGATTGGATGAGCGCGTAAACCTCTTCCCGCAGTGAGAGCAGCTGAACTACCTCTCCCCGGTGTGGATGCGTCGATGCTTCTTCAGGCCCTTGGAGCATTTGAAACCCTTGTCGCAGTCGGAACATTTAAACGGCCTCTCGTCAGTGTGAACCAGCTGGTGTTCCCGCAGAGAGGAGGGATGAGTGAATCCTTTCCCGCACTCGGAGCAGGAGAACGGCCTCTCATCAGTGTGAACCCGCTGGTGCAGCCGCAGAGAGGTGAGACGAGTGAATCCTTTCCCGCACTCGGAGCAGGAGAACGGCCTCTCGTCAGTGTGAACCAGCTGGTGCAGCCGCAGAGAGGAGGGACGAGTGTATCCTTTCCCGCACTCGGAGCAGGAGAACGGCCTCTCGTCAGTGTGAACCAGCTGGTGTTCCCGCAGAGAGTCGGAACGAGTGAATCCTTTCCCGCACTCGGAGCAGGAGAACGGCCTCTCGTCAGTGTGAACTCGCTGGTGCAGCCGCAGAGAGGAATGACGAGTGAATCCTTTCCCGCACTCGGAGCAGGAGAACGGCCTCTCGTCAGTGTGAACTCGCTGGTGCAGCCGCAGAGAGGAGTGACGAGTGAATCCTTTCCCGCACTCGGAACAGGAGAACGGCCTCTCGTCAGTGTGAACCAGCTGGTGTTCCCGCAGAGAGGAGGGACGAGTGAATCCTTTCCCGCACCTGGAGCAGGAGAACGGCCTCTCGTCAGTGTGAACCAGCTGGTGTTCCCGCAGAGAGGTGAGACGAGTGAATCCTTTCCCGCACTCGGAGCAGGAGAATGGCCTCTCGTCAGTGTGCCCACGTTCGTGTACCAGCAGAGTGTGGGACTGGACAAATCCCTTCCCGCACACGAAGCAGGTGAACGGCCTCTCTCCAGTGTGGATGCGTCGATGCTTCTTCAGGTCCTTGGAGCATTTGAAACTCTTGTCGCAGTCGGAACATTTAAACGGCGTCTCGTCAGTGTGAACCCGCTGGTGTTCCCGCAGAGAGGTGAGCCGAGTGAATCCTTTCCCGCACTCGGAGCAGGAGAACGGCCTCTCGTCAGTGTGAACCAGCTGGTGTTCCCGCAGAGAGGAGGGACGATTGAATCCTTTCCCGCACTCAGAGCAGGAGAATGGCCTCTCGTCAGTGTGAACCAGCTGGTGTTCCCGCAGAGCGGAGGGACAAGTGAATCCTTTCCCGCACTCGGAGCAGGTGAATGGCCACTCGTCAGTGTGAACCAGCTGGTGTCTCAGCAGGGTGGAGGAGAGACTGAATCCCTTCCCACACACGGAGCAGGTGAATGGCCTCTCCCCGGTGTGAACTCGCTGGTGCTGTAGCAGGTCGCTGGATCTTCTGAAGCCCTTCTCGCAGTCGGAGCACTGAAAAGGTCTCTCATCGGTGTGAACACGCTCGTGTATCAACAGGTGGAAAGACTGGTTAAACCTCTTTTCACAGTGAGAGCAGGCGAACGGCTTCTCCCCGGTGTGAACTCGCCGGTGTCTCAGCAGGTCGGATTGTTGAGTGAATCCCTTCCTGCACACGGAGCAGGTGAACGGCCATTTCACAGAGTGACTGCGTTGATGAGTATCCAGCTCGGAAAGGCAACTGAATCCCTTCCCGCATTCCCGACATTTGCACGGACTCTCCTCGCTTTGGTTACACTTGTGCCTACTCAGGCTGCACCTTCGGTTGAATCCACGTCCACACACAAGACACATGTGCAGTTTGCCCGCACTCTGATTGCTGCTTTCCGCTTCCATATGTCGATGATATTCAGGTCCTGATGAATCGAGTGACTCTGTCAGATCTTCATGTGAAGTTTGCGTTAAGCTGCCCATCTGCAATTCCTCCCCTTGCAAGAGACAGTAAAACAGGTTTATATAAGTAATTAATGTAAATACAGGAGAGAAAATAAAGAAAGACTGGCCTTTATACAGCACCTTTCATGACCAACGGTTTTACAGCCAATGAAGTACTTTTTGAGGTGTAGTCGCTGTTGTAATGTGGGAAACACTGCAGCCAATTTGCATGATAAATAATGGCCAGGACATCGGGGATAACTCTCCTGCACTTCTTCGAAATACTGGGATCGTTTATGTCCACCTGAACGTCTCATCCGAAAGACAGCCCTCCGACAGTGCGGCACTCCCTCAGTACCAACCCTCCGACAGTGCGGCGCTCCCTCGGTACTGCCCCTCCGACAGTGCAGCATTCCCTCAGTACTGCCCCTTCCACAGTGTGGCGCTCCCTCAGTACTGCCCCTCCCACAGTGCAGTGCTCCCTCAGTACTGCCACTCCGACAGTGCAGCGCTCCCTCAGTACTGCCACTCCGACAGTGCGGCGCTCCCTCAGTACTGCCACTCCGACAGTGCGGAGCTCCCTCAGTACTGCCCCTCCGACAGTGCAGCGCTCCCTCAGTACTGTCCCTCCGACAGTGCAGCTCAGTACTGCCGCTCCGACAGTGCGGTGCTCCCTCAGTACTGCCACTCCGACAGTGCAGCGCGCCCTCAGTACTGCCCCTCCGACAGTGCGGCGCTCCCTCAGTACTGCCACTCCGACAGTGCGGAGCTCCCTCAGTACTGCCGCTCCGACAGTGCAGTGCTCCCTCAGTACTGCCCCTCCCACAGTGCAGCACTCCCTCAGTACTGCCCCTCCGACAGTACGGCGCTCCTTTGGCACTGCCCCGGCGCGTCAGCCTAGGTTTATGCGCTCGAGTCTCTGGAGTGGGGACTTTGAACCACAACTTTCTGACTGAGAGACGAGGGTGCTCCCAACTGAGCCACTGGCTGGCTCTCAAGGTCTTTCACATCCTTGCTAAAGTGTGGTGGCTGGGGGAATTGTCACAGTCCATTTAATCAGAAGAACACACGAGAGGGGGGAGGGAGTCCCTTTAAATATGGAGGGGATGGGTGTCCCTTTAAATGTGGAGGGGGTGGGTGTCCCTTTAAATGTGGAATGGGTGGGTGTCCCTTTAAATGTGGAATGGGTGGGTGTCCCTTTAAATGTGGAGAGGCGGGGCCGCGCATGCTTATTCGGCCCCACCACAAACCGAGGCTGCCAGTGTGCCTGCGCGGGGCCTCTGGGGAGAAGGCGTAAGTCCGGGCCCGGGGAAGAGGCGAAAGCAGCGGCCGGGGTAAAGTCAAGTGTTGGGGAATCGATTTAAATCGAGGTGAGGGGGGTTGGCGGAGAGCGAGATTACAAAGTAAAATAGGAGAAAAACCAAACCTGAGAGTCGGGCGGGCGGGACCTCCGCGGACGCCGAACGCAGCGGATTAAGCCGGAACAATGTGATTCTGACTGACGAATAGGACGAGGGCTGCACTGGGCGGCCTGGTCCTCCAACCAATGGCGGCGCGGCGAGGGGGCGGGGCCATCCCTCTCCGGCGCTGCTGCACTGGGGCCCGATTGTGACGTCATCACAGGAGGAGGCCCAATCAGGTGGATGGAGGCCCGGCACCGGCCTCTGACTGACGGGAGCGCTGACCAATAGGAAGAGAGCTGAGCTTGGAGGACTGAACTGGGCGGCGTGGTCCTCCAACCAAGGGGGCGGGGCCTCCTCTCCAGCTCAGGTGCGCTGGGGCCGATTGTGACGCGCTGTCCCCAGGTGAGAGCAGCTCAGTCAGCACAGAGCTGGGGCTGGAATCTGGGAGAGGGGCAGCGGGCCTGGCAAAGGGGCACAAGCTTCACAATACAAGCTGCTTTAAATATATTCAAGAAGGAGTTAGATATACTTCTTAAGGCTAAAGGGATCAAGGGATATGGGGAGAAGGCAGGGACAGGGTACTGAATTTGGATGATCAGCCATGATCGCATTGAATGGCGGAGCAGGCTCGAGGGGCCGAATGGCCTACTCCTGCTCCTATCGTCTATATTTCTATGTTGCATTTTATCTTCCCGACTATTACGGAAACCCAATTGTCATCACCAACATCCTTCAGAGAAGCGAACCTACCACACCTTTAACGGGGTACAGTACCATAGTGGTTCTGTTACTGGATTAGTCACCTATTGTTGCAGACGGCAACTGTTGCTGATTCTGCCATTCCCATTTACATCTCCTCCACAACCATATCTTGTTCCTTTACCTGTCCCATTACCATCGCCTTTCGCCTTGCACCATCGTCCTTTTTGTCATTTAATCTCTCCTGTCGTCCACCCTATCACAGACCCTCCCTTTTGTTCTTTCCTCCCCTCCTCCCCTTTCCCCGCCCCTGCACTTGCTTAAAATCTGTTACATAGAAACATAGAAGATCGGAGCAGGAGTCGGCCATTCGGCCCCTCGAGCCCGCTCCGCCATTCAATGAGATCATGGCTGATCATCCAAACTCAGTACCCTGTTCCTGCCTTCTCCCCATATCCCTTGATCCCTTTAGCCTTAAGAAATATATCCAACTCCTTCTTGAATATATTTAATGAATTGGCCTCAACTGCCCTGTGTGGCAGAGAATTCCACAGGTTTACCACTCTCTGGGTGAAGTAATTCCTCCTCATCTCAGTCCTAAATGGCTTACCCCTTATCCTTAGACTGTGACCCCTGGTTCTGGAGTTCCCGACCATCGGGAACATCCTTCCTGCATCAAGTCTGTCTAGTCCTGTTAGAATTTTATAAGTTTCAATGAGATCCCCTCTCATTCTTCTAAACTCCAGCGAGTATAAGCCCAATTGACCCAATCGAAGTGTGTGGTGATGCATTTTGGCAGAAGGAACAGGGAGAGGCAATATACACTTAATGGCACAGTTTTAAACAGTGTGCAGGGACAGAGGGATCTGGGAGTTAATGGGCATAGGTCACATACGAATTAGCAGCAGGAGTCGGCCACTCGGCCCCTCGAGCCTGCTCCACCATTCAATAAGATCATGGCTGATCTGATTACTCCACATTCCCACCTACCCCCGATAACCTTTCACCCCCTTGCTTACCAAGAATCTATCTACCTCTGCCTTAAAAATATTCGAAGACTCTGCTTCCACCGCCCTCTGAGGAAGAGAGTTCCAAAGACTCACGACCCTGTGTGAGAAAAAAATTCTTCTCATCTCTGTCTTAAATGGGTGACCCCTTATTTTTAAACCGTGACCCCTAGTTCTAGATTCTCCCACAAGAGGAAACATCCTCTCCACATCCACCCTGTCCAGACCCCTCAGGATCTTATATGTTTCAATCAAGTCACCTCTTACTCTTCTAAACTCCAGCGGATACAAGCCGAGCCTGTCCAACCTTTCCTCATAAGACAACCCACCCATTCCAGGTATTAGTCTAGTAAACCTTCTCTGAACTGCTTCCAACGCATTTACATCCTTCCTTAAATAAGGAGACCAATACTGTACACAGTGCTCCAAATGTGGTCTCACCAATGCCCTGTATAACTGAAGCATAACCTCCCTACTTTTGTATTCAATTCCCCTCGCAATAAACAATAACATTCTATTAGCTTATATTAGATTAAATGTTGCCTGAGTGTTTCCATCATTTTCTGTTATTACAAGTTTATCATAGCCTCTTTGCTCTGTGCACTGGGCCCTATTTATAAATCCAAGCTTTAAAATACAAGCTTCTTTGAAATGCCAAGTTGTTTCCTACACACAGCCTGGGTCACTCTGCAAAAAAAAACTGTTTAACAGTTCATCATAACTCTCTTGCTTTTGGAGAGGCGTAGAGTGCAAAAGCAAGGAAGTTATATTGAAACTGTGTAAAAGACTGTGGCTCAGTGGATAGCAGAGTCGGAAGGTTGTGGGTTCAAATCCCGCTCCAGGGACTTGAGCACATGAAGCGAGGCTCACACTCCAGTGCAGTGCTGAGGGAGTGCCGCACTGTCGGAGGGGCAGTACTGAGGGAGCGCTGCACTGTCGGAGGGGCAGCACTGAGGGAGCGCCACACTGTCGGAGGGGCAGTACTGAGGGAGTGTCGGAGGGGCAGTACTGAGGGAGCGCTGCACTGTCGGAGGGGCAGTGCTGAGGAAGCCACGCACTGTCGGAGGGGCAGTACTGAGGGAGTGCCGCACTGTCGGAGGGGCAGTGCTGAGAGAGCGCCATAGTGCTGAGGGTGCGCCGCACTGTCGAAGGGGGTAGTACTCAGGGAGCGCTGCACTGTCAGGAGTGCAATGCTGAGGGAGCGCTGCACTGTCAGGAGTGCAATGCTGTGGGAGTGCCACATTGTCGGAGGGGCAGTACTGAGGGAGCGCCGCACTGTCGGAGGGGCAGTACTGAGGGTGCGCCGCACTGTCAGAGGGGCAGGGCTGAGGGAGCACCGCACTGTCGGAGGGGCAGGGTTGAGGTAGCGCCGCACTGTCAGAGGGGCAGTACTGAGGGAGCGCCGCACTGTCGGATTGGCAGTAGTGAGGCAGTGCCGCACTGTCGGAGGGGCAGTACTGAGGGAGCGCTGCACTGTCGGAGGGGCAGTACTGCGGGAGCGCCGCATTGTCGGCGGAAGCAATGCTGTGGGAGAGCCGCATTGTCGGAGGGGCAGTAATGAAGGAGTGCTGCAGTGTCGGAAGTGCGGTCTTACGAATGAGGCATTAAACCGAGGCCCTCGTCTGCCCACTCAGGTGGACGTAAAAGATCCTGTGGTGCTATTTCGAAGACGTTATTCCCGGTGTTTTGAGCCCAATATTTATCCCTCAATCAACATGACGAAAATACAGATTATATGGCCATTTTCACATTGCTGTTTGTGGGAGCTTGCTGTGTGCAAATTGGCTGCCGTGTTTCCCACATTACAACAGTGACTACATTTCAAAAGTACTTCACTGGCTGTAAAGCACTTTGGGACGTCCAGTGGTCATGAAAGGCAGTTAAGAAGGCAAATGGTATGCTAGCCTTCATTACAAGAGGATTTGAGTACAGGAGTAAAGAAGTCTTACTCCAATTATATCTTCTTCTTAGTCAGTCCCTCGGAACCGAGGATGACTTGCTTACACATTAAAAACGAGTTCTCAGGTGACTGATGAGTCCACACAGGTGGGGCAGACGGTGGTTGAAGGGGCGGGTGGGTGGGGTGCTTGGGTTGACGTGCGCTCCTTGTGTTTGGCTTCCGCTTGCTCCCAGCAAAGAGACTCGAGGTGTTTGGCACCTTCCCGGATGCTTCTTCTCCACTTTGTGCGGTCCTGGGCCAGGGATTCCCAGGTGTCGGTGGGGATGTTGCACTTTTTCAAGGAGGCTTTGAGGGTGTCGTTGAAGCGTTTCCTCGGCCCACCTGGGGCTCTCTTGCCGTTCCGGAGCTCCAAGTAGAGCGCTTGTTTTGGGAGTCTCGAATCGGGCATGCAGACAATGTGACCCATCCATCGGAGCTGATCAAGCATGGTCAAAGCTTCGATGCTGGGGATGTTGACCTGAGCGAGAACACTGACGTTGGTGCGTCTATCCTGCCAATGAATTTGCAGGATTTTGCGGAGGCAGCGTTGGTGGTACCTCTCCAGTGCACCTCAAATCACTGGAGAGGTACCACCAACGCTGCCTCCAATTATATAGGGCCTTGGTGAGACCACACCTGGAGTACTGTGTACAGTTTTGGTCTCCTTACCTAAGGAAGGATATACTTGCCATAGAGGGAGTGCAACAAAGGTTCACGAGATTGATTCCTGGGATGGCGGGACTGTTGTATGAGAATAGATTGAGTAAACTAGACCTGTATTCTCTTGAATTCAGAAGAATGAGAGGGGATCTCATTGAAGCATACACAATTATTACAGGGCTTGATAGGGTGGGTGCTGGGAGAATGTTTGCCTTGGCTGGGGAGTCTAGAACCAGGGGCCACAGCCTCAGGATAAAGGGTCGGCCATTCAGGACTGAGATGAGAAGAAATTTCTTCACACAGAGGGTGGTGAATCTTTGGAATTCTCGACCCCAGAGGGCTGTGGAGGCTCAGTCATTGGGTATATTCAAAACAGAAGTCGATAGATTTCTGACCAGTAAGGGCATCAAGGGATAGGGCCGGTGAATGGAGTTGAGGCAGAAGATCAGCCATGATCTCATTGAATGGCAGAGCAGGCTCGAGGGGCCGAATGGCCGACTCCTGCTCCTATTTCTTATGTTCTTATAAATGCAAGTCTTTCTTTCTTTCTTTCTTATTGTGTCTAATTCTGGGCACCGCACTTTAGGAAGGATGTGAAGGCCTTAGAGAGGCTGCAGAAAAGATTTACCCGAATGGTACCAGGAATGAGGGACTTCAGTTATGTGGAGAGACTGGAGAAGCTGGGGTTGTTCTCCTTGGAGCAGAGAAGGTTAAGGGGAGATTGACCAGAATGGTACCAGGGATGAGGGACATCAGTTATGTGGGGAGACTGGAGAAGCTGGGGTTGTTCTCCATACAGCAGAGTAGGTTAAGGGGAGATTTGATGGAGGTGTTCAAAATCGTGAGGGGGTCTGGACAGTGTAGAAAGAAACTGTTCCCATTGGCGGAAGGCTCGAGAACCAGAGGACACAGATTTAAGGTGATTGTCAGAAGGTCCAAAGGCTCCTCACAGCTTACTGTCCCACCTAGCTTTGTATCATCAGCAAACTTGGATACATTACACTTGGTCCCTTCATCTAGGTTATTAGTATAGATTGTAAATAGCTGAGGCCCCAACACTGATCCACGCGGCACCCCGCTAGATACCGCCTGCCAACCTGAAAAAGATCTGTTTATCCCTGCTCTCTGTTTTCAGTCCGTTAACCAATCCTCTATCCATGCTACTATATTACCCCCAACCCCGTGAGCCCTAATCTTGTGCAATAACCTTTTATGTGGCACCTTATCGAATGCCTTTTGGAAATCCAAATATACTACATCCACTGGTTCCCCTCTATCTACCCTGCTAGTTACATCCTCAAAAAACTCCAATAAATTTGTCAAACACGATTTCCTTTTCATAAAACCATGTTGACTCTGCCTAATCATGTTATGATTTTCTAAGTGACTTGATACCACTTCCTTAACAATGGATTCCAGCATTTTCCCGATGACTGATGTAACTTTCAAAAGCTCTTATAATAATGTGTCTGTGACTACACAAACCACTCTGGGTACAGGTATATTGTGTATCAGTAAAACCGTCCGTGACTACACAAACCACTCTGGGTCCAGGTATATTGTGTATCAGTAAAACAGTCCGTAACTACACAAACCACTCTGGGTACAGGTATATTGTGTATCAGTAAAACAGTCCGTGACTACACAAACCACTTTGGGTACAGGTATATTGTGCATCAGTAAAACAGGTTTATTAAGCATTAAAAATCCAGTACAAAGAAGTAGTACTTAACAAGAAGATAGTCACAGTCTGTTCGTTCAAACCCCGGCGTTCCTTCTGAGTGAGCGTGGCGCAAGTCTCCTGATGTATCTTGCTGTGTTCCGTTGACCCATGCGCGCTTCCTTGGGAGCTTGCTGTGTTCTGTTGACCGAAGCTCCTATCAATCTCTGGTTACACGTGCGCGCTTTCGATGTTCAAAACCTGTATCTTTATACCCTTTTCCCTCTCGTTTTGCCTACGTGGCAGTAATTAACCCTCTAACACCTGGTAAAAAGTCTTGCTCCCTCATTACCCATCTTATTGTTTGATCCTTCTGACTTTTTCTCCATGCATAACAAAGTACCCTTATCTCAGATCTTCACTTTTCACAGAGCACTTCCTAGAATGTTGACAAAACAGTCGGTCCATCCGATAGCTGGAGCAATGAAGGACGTCTCCAACTCTTATCTATCTCTGTACTTTTTATCTCTTTAAGCATAATATTGCTGAATTCCTCGTCTCCATTAACTTAGCACAACATCCCATTACTTCAGTAATTTTAAACAGAGGTTTTTAGTCAGGTTGGCATAATCCCATCCTGCTTTGCTCTCAGCCATTCTCCATTTTATACAGGCTTTTAGGATCTTAACATACAATTTCACATATTATAGTTATATTAGAATGGTTATCGAATCTTAATAATGTTTACTAAATCCTACAGGTACACCCTATCCTACATATCCCTACCTTGAGGGCGAGGCATTTGCCGACCCCTCAAAACTAAAATCTTACATATGGATTATTTTTCTTCCGTTTATGTAACTCTAACATGTTCTGGGCTGTGATCATATTTAAATGTGATTGGGCATTGGACTTTAGGTGTTTCAGGTAGCAGGTGTAGAATAGTAAGCACATCATTACTACAAGTTGGGATATGACCAGTACATGGGAAATTATCCTAATCCAATGAGGAATTTCCATGTTTGTCCCTATGTTGTCTTATTAGTCCTAACAATTTTTGACTCCCTACCTTGTGACATTTGTGTTTAACTGGGTAGATCTCAAACAAACTTCTGATCTTACATAGTTCAAAGTTTTACTACATGGGTTACATATCTCAAATACAAAATCATTACAAGTTGGAGAACAACCAGAGCGTGTGAAATAATACGAGCCTAAGGGCATGCTGATGTATTAAGCCCAATATCCCACCAGTGTGTGTTGTCCCTTCTGCTTTCAATTTCAATATCGATTCTCCAGTTGTCTTGCTCCAAAACATAAAAAATGCTTTAGGGAGGAGTTCAGTCGTATCATGAGCTCACTGAAACCCTCAAACAATAGGGGAATGTCGGGTCTGAATTGTGCCACATAACTGTGCAGCTCGTACTTAAAAACGTGTTGGTTGATGGGACAGGTCCTGTTAGACCCGTAAAGCATGGTAGTTGTGGTGGTAGTGACACAGGAGGCACCACCAAAATCACCTCATACTGGATTCGTACTGGTTTTTCCCCACGCTCTGTTACCTACAAAACACGATTATTACAGTCACAGTTAAATTCAGTCTTACAACCATTTCAAGCGACATTACAGTTTCACATCTACTTCCTGATCTTCCAAGTCGAGATCCTTTCTCCCTTCCGTTTTTCAAAATAGCGGCCACGGGATCTTTTACACCCACCTGAGAGGGCAGACGGGGCAGTGGTTTAATGTCACATCCGAAAGATGGCACCTCTGACAGAGCAGCTCTCCCTCAGTACTGCCCTAGAGTGTCAGCCTAGATTGCGTGCTCGAGTCTCCAGAGTGGGACTCAAACCCACGACCTTCTGACTCTAGAGGTGAGAGTGTCGCCCACTGAGCTGAGGCTGACCCCTCTTAAACTCCAGCCTAGTTACTGGGGTTATTATCAGCATCTTCAAACCGCCCCCCGCCCCCCCAACCCCGTAATTGCCATTATTAACACAGAACAGTCCTTCATGTGATTAACAGCAGAATGGGACCAGTGCGCTCAGGTGTGAACTCGCTGGTGTCTCAGCAGGTGAGTTGAAGTGGTGAATCCCTTTTCACACACTGAGCAGGGGAATGGCATCTTCCCAGTGTGAGTGCGCTGGTGTATCCGAAGAGTGGATGAGCACGTAAACCTCTTCCCGCAGTGAGAGCAGCTGAACGGCCTCTCCTTGGTGTGGGTGAACTGGTGTTTCAGAAGATCGGATGGACTGGTGAATCCCTTTTCACACACTGAGCAGGGGAACGGCCTCTCCCCAGTGTGAGTACGCTGGTGTCTCAGCAGGTGAGATGGACTGGTGAATCCCTTTTCACACACTGAGCAGGGGAACGGCCTCTTCCCGGTGTGGGTGAACTGGTGTTTCCGAAGATTGGATGAGTGCATAAACCTCTTCCCGCAGTGAGAGCAGCTGAACGGCCTCTCCCCGGTGTGGATGTGTCGATGGTTCTCCAGGCCGTTGGAGCATTTGAAACTCTTGTCGCATTCGGAACATTTAAACGGCCTCTCATCAGTGTGAACCAGCTGGTGTTCCCGCAGACTGGGGGGATGAGTGAATCCTTTCCCGCACTCGGAGCAGGAGAACGGCCTCTCGTCAGTGTGAACCAGCTGGTGTATCAGCACAGCGGAGGGACGAGTAAAACCTTTCCCGCACTCGGAGCAGGTGAACGGCCACTCGTCAGTGTGAACTCGCTGGTGTTCCCGCAGAGAGGAGGGACAAGTGAATCCTTTCCCGCACTCTGAGCAGGTAAACGGCCTCTCGTCAGTGTGAACCAGCTGGTGTCTCAGCAGGGTGGAGGAGAGAGTGAATCCCTTCCCACACACGGAGCAGGTGAACGGTCTCTCCCCGGTGTGAACTCGCTGGTGCTGTATCACTTCGCTGGATCTTCTGAAGCCCTTCTCGCAGTCGGAGCACTGAAAAGGTCTCTCATCGGTCTGAACACGCTCGTGTATCAACAGGTGGCAAGACTGGTTAAACCTCTTTTCAAAGTGAGAGCAGGCGAATGGCTTCTCCCCGGTGTGAACTCGCCGGTGTCCCAGCAGGGCGGATTGTTGAGTGAATCCCTTCCCGCACACGGAGCAGGTGAACGGCCATTTCACAGAGTTACTGCATTGATGAGTCTCCAGCTCGGAGAGGCAACTGAATCCCTTCCCGCATTCCCGACATTTGCACGGATTCTCCTCGCTTTGGTTACACTTGTGCCTCCCCAGGCTGCACCTTTGGTTGAATCCACATCCACACACAAGACACATGTGCAGTTTGTCCGCACTCTGATTGCTGCTTTCCGCTTCCATATGTCGATGATATTCAGGTCCTGATGAATCAAGTGACTCTGTCAGATCTTCATGTGAAGTTTGCGTTAAGCTGCCCGTCTGCAATGCCGCCCCTTGCAAGAGACAGTAAAAGTGATTTATATAAGTAATTAATGTAAATACAGGAGAGGAAATAAAGAAAGACTGGCCTTTATACAGCGCCTTTCACGACCAATGGTTTTACAGCCAATGAAGTACTTTTTGAAGTGTAGTCGCTGTTGTAATGTGGGAAACACCGCAGCCAATTTGCATGATAAATAATGGCCAGGAAACCGGGGATAACTCTCCCGCCCTTCTTTCAAATAATGGGATGTTTTATGTCCACCTGAACATCTCATCTGAAAGAAAGCCCTCCGACAGTGCGGCGCTCCGTCAGTACAGCTCCTCCGACAGTGCGGCGCCCCCTCAGTACTGCCCCTCCGACAGTGCAGCACTCCCTCAGCACTGCCCCTCCGACAGTGCAGCGCTCCCTCAGTACAGCCCCTCCGACAGTGCAGCACTCCCTCAGTACTGACCCTCCCACAGTGCGGCGCTCCCTCAGTACTGCCCCCCCGACAGGGCACCGCCCCTCCGACAGTGCGGCGCTCCTTCGGCACTGCCCCAGAGTGTCAGCCTAGGTTTATGTGCTCGAGTCCCTGGAGTGGGGACCTTCAACCCACAACTTTCTGACTGAGAGACGAGGGTACTCTCAACTGAGCCACTGGCTGGCTCTCAAGGTCTTTCACATCCTTGCTAAAGTGCGGTGGCCGGGGGAATTGTCACAGACCCTTTAACCAGAAGAACACACGAGAGGGGGGAGGGAGTCCCTTTAAATATGGAGGGGGTGGGTGTCCCTTTAAATGTGGAGAGGCGGGGCCACGCATGCTCATTCGGGCCCACCACAAAACCAGACTGCCAGTGCGCCTGCGCGGGGCCTCCGGGGAGCAGACGAAAGGCCGGGCCCGGGGAAGAGGTGGAATCAGCGGCCGGGGTAAAGTCAAGAAACGATAGCAAAATACTGCAGATGTTGGAAATCCGAAATAACAACAGAAAATGCTGGAAAAACTCAGCAGGTCAGGCAACATCCGTGGAGAGAAATTTGAGTTGATGTTTTAAATCGAGGTGAGGGGTGAGCGGAGAGCGAGATTATAAAGTAAAATACGAGAAAAACCAAACCTGAGAGTCGGTCGGGCGGGACCTCCGCGGACGCCGAACGGAGCAGATTGAGCCACGCGGGGTGGCGGAGTGAGCCGGAGCAATGTGATTCTGACTGACGGGAGCGCTGACCAATGGGAAGAGAGCTGAGGTGGGAGGACTGAACTGGGCGGCCTGGTCCTCCAGCCAATGGCAGCGCGGCAAGGGGGCGGGGCCTCCTCTCCAGCTCAGGTGCACTGGGGCCGATTGTGACGCGCTGTCCCCAGGTGAGAGCAGCTCAGTCAGCACAGAGCTGGGGCTGGAATCTGGGAGAGGGGCCGCAGGCAGCGGGCCTGGCAAAGGGGCACAAGCTTCACAATACAAGCTGCTTTCAAATGCACAATTGTTTCCTACACACAGCCTTGGTCACCCTGCTAAAAAAACTGTTTAACAATTCATCATAACTCCCCTGCTTTAGGAGAGGCGTAGAGTGCAAAAGCAAGGAAGTTATGATGAAACTGTGTAAAAGACTGGAGTCAGCTGTGGCTCAGTGGATAGCAGAGTCAGAAGGTTGTGGGTTCAAGATAGACTTGCATTTATAAGAACATAAGAAATAGGAGCAGAAGTCGGCCATTCGGCCCTTCGAGCCTGCTCATCTCATCTCCATACATACGTACATATATAAATGACCTGGATATTGCAGTGCAGTGTAGAATTTCTAAATTTGCCGATGACACCAAACTTGGGAGTGTGGCAAACAGTGAGGGTGATACCAATCGGCTGCAACAGGACATGGAAAGGCTAGCAGAATGGGCAGACAGTGAGGGTGATACCAATCGACTGCAACAGGACATGGAAAGGCTAGCAGAATGGGCAGACAGTGAGGGTGATGCCAATCGACTGCAACAGGACATGGAAAGGCTAGCAGAATGGGCAGACAGGTGGCAGAGGGAATTTAATACGGAGAAACATAGAAGATAGGAGCAGGAGTAGGCCATTCGGCCCCTCGAGCCTGCTCCGCCATTTAATGAGATCATGGCTGATCATCCAAATTCAGTATCCTGTGCCTACTTTCTCCCCATATCCCTTGATCCCTTTAGCCTTAAGAAATATATCCAACTCTTTCCTGAATATATTTAATGAATTGGCCTCCACCGCCCTCTGTGGCAGAGAATTCCACAGGTTCACCACTCTCTGGGTGAAGTAATTCCTCCTCATCTCTGTCCTAAATGGCTTACCCCTTATCCTTAGACTGTGACCCCTGGTTCTGGACTCCCCGACCATCGGGAACATCCTTCCTGCATCTAGTCTGTCTAGTCCTGTTAGAATTTTATAAGTTTCAATGAGATCCCCTCTCATTCTTCTAAACTCCAGCGAGTATCAGCCCAATCGACCCAATCGAAGTGTGTGGTGATGCATTTTGGCAGAAGGAACAGGGAGAGGCAATATACACTTAATGGCACAGTTTTAAACAGTGTGCAGGGAAAGAGGGATCTGGGAGTTAATGGGCATAAGTCACATACGAAATAGCAGCAGGAGTCGGCCACTCGGCCCCTCGAGCCTGCTCCGCCATTCAATAAGATCATGGCTGACCTGATTACTCCACATTCCCACCTACCCCCGATAACCTTTCACCCCCTTGCTTACCAAGAATCTATCTACCTCTGCCTTAAAAATATTCAAAGAATCTGCTTCCACCGCCCCTGAGGAAGAGAGTTCCAAAGACTCACGACCCTCTGTGAGAAAAAAATTCTCCTCATCTCTTTCTTAAATGGGCGACCCCTTATTTTTAAACAGTGACCCCTAGTTCTAGATTCTCCCACAAGAGGAAACATCCTCTCCACATCCACCCTGTCCAGACCCCTCAGGATCTTATATGTTTCAATCGAGTCACCTCTTACTCTTCTAAACTCCAGCGGATACAAGCCTCGCCTGTCCAACCTTTCCTCATAAGACAACCCGCCCTCTGAAATGGCCCAGCAAGCCACTCAATTGTAAACAACCGCTACGAAAAACAATAAGAATAAAACCGGACGGACCACCCGGCATCGACCTCGGAACCAGAAACGACAACGACAAACCCAGCCCTGTCGACCCTGCAAAGTCCTCCTTACCAACATCTGGGGGCTTGTGCCAAAATTGGGAGAGCTGTCCCACAGACTAGTCAAGCAACAGCCTGACATAGTCATAATTACCGAATCATACCTTACAACCAATGTCCCAGATACCACCATCACCATCCCTGGGTATGTCCTGTCCCACCGGCAGGACAGACCCACCAGAGGTGGTGGCACCGTGGTATACAGTCGGGAGGGAGTAGCCCTGGGAATCCTCAACATTGACTCAGGACCCCATGAGGTCTCATGGCATCAAGTCAAACATGGGCAAGGAAACCTCCTGCTAATTACCACCTACCGCCCTCCCTCAGCTGATGAATCAGTACTCCTTCATGTTGAACACCAATTGGAAGAAGCACTGAGAGTAGCAAGGGCACAAAATGTCCTCTGGGTGGGGGACTTCAATGTCCATCACCAAGAGTGGCTCAGTAGCACCACAACTGACCGAGCTGGCCGAGTCCTAAAGGACATAGCTGCCAGACTGGGTCTGTGACAGGTGATGAGGGAACCAACAAGAGGGAAAAACCTACTTACATGGAAACATAGAAGATAGGAGCAGGAGTAGGCCATTCGGCACTTCGAGCCTGCTCCGCCATTCAATGAGATCATGGCTGATCATCCAAATTCAGTACCCTGTCCCTGCCTTCTCCCCATATCCCTTGATCCCTTTAGCCTTAAGAAATATATCCAACTCCTTTTTGAATATATTTAATGAACTGGCCTCCACCGCCCTCTGTGGCAGAGAATTCCACAGGTTCACCACTCTCTGGGTGAAGAAATTCCTCATTTCAGTCCTAAATGACTTACCCCTTATCCTTAGACTATGACCCCTGGTGCTGGACTCCCCGGCCATCAGAAACATCCTTCCTGCATCTAGTCTGTCCAGGCCTGACAGAATTTTATAGGGTTCGATGAGATCCCCTCTCAATCTTCTAAACTCCAGTGAGTATAAGCCCAATCGACACAATCTCTCCTCATACGTCATTCCTGCCATCCCAGGTATCAGCCTGGTGAATCTTCGCTGCACTCCTTCCATGGCAAGAACGTCCTTCCTCAGGTAAGGCGACCAAAACTGCACACAATACTCAAGGTGCGGTCTCACCAAGGCCCTGTACAGCTATAGCAAGACATCCTTGTTCCTGTACTCGAACCCTCTTGCTACAAAGGCCAACATACCATTTGCCTTCTTAACCACCTGCTGCACCTGC
This sequence comes from Somniosus microcephalus, assembly GCF_052327205.1. Classification (NCBI taxonomy): domain Eukaryota; kingdom Metazoa; phylum Chordata; class Chondrichthyes; order Squaliformes; family Somniosidae; genus Somniosus; species Somniosus microcephalus. The sequence continues at coordinate 9,569,418 of NC_140990.1, read as the reverse complement.
ATGCTTACCTTCAGCGACTGGTGCACAAGAACACCCAGGTCTCTTTGCACTTCCCCTTCTCCCAATCTATTGCCATTCAAATAATAATCTGCCTTCCTGTTTTTGCCACCAAAGTGGATAACCTCACATTTATCCACATTATAGTGCATTTGCCATGTTTCTGCCCAATCACCCAATCTGTCCAAATCGTACTGGAGTTTCTCGACATCCTCCTCACAGCTTACCCTCCCACCCCGCTTTGTGTCGTCTGCAAATTTGGAGATATTACATCCAATTCCCTCGTCCAGATCATTAATATATATTGTGAACAGCTGGGGTCCTAGGACCGATCCTTGCGGTACCCCACTAGTCACTGCCTGCCACTCGGAAAACGACCCATTTATTCCAACTCTCTGCCTTCTGTCCGCCAACCAATTCTCTATCCAAGTCAATACCTTGCCCCCAATCCTATGTGCCTTAATTTTGCACGCTAATCTCTTATGTGGGACCTTATTGAAAGCCTTCTGAAAGTCCAAATACACCACATCCACTGGTTCTCCCTTATCTATTTTACCAGTAACATCCTCAAAAAATTCCAGTAGATTAGTCAAGCATGATTTACCTTTTGTAAATCCATGTTGACTTTGTCCGATCCTGTCACTGCTTACCAAGTGCTCTGCTATTACATCTTTTATAATAGATTCTAGCATTTTACCCACTACCGATGTCAGGCTTACCGGTCTATAATTCCCCGCTTTTTCTCTACCACCTTTTTTGAATAGTGGGGTAACATTAGCTACCCTCCAATCCATTGGTACTGTTCCAGAGTCTATCGAGTTCTGGAAGATGACCAGCAATGCATCTACTATTTCTAGGGCCACTTCCTTAAGTACCCTGGGATGTAGATTATCAGGCCCTGGGGATTTATTGGCCTTCAGTCCCATCAATTTTCCTAACACCATTTCCCTACAAATACGGATTTCTTTCAGTTCCACCCTTTCATCAGGCCTTATGTTTCCCGGCATCTCTGGCAGGTTATTTGTGTACTCCTTTGTGAAGACAGAACCAAAGTATGAATTTAGTTGGTCTGCCATTTCTTTGTTTCCCATTATAAATTCCCCTGATTCTGACTGCAAGGGACCTACGCTTGACTTCACCAATCTTTTTCTCTTCACATATCTATAAAAGCTTTTACAGTCAGTTTTTATGTTCCCTGATAGCTTACTCTCATATTCTATTTTCCCTTTCTTAATTAATCCCTTTGTCCTCATTTGTTGACTCCTAAACTGCTCCCAATCCTCAGGATTATTGCTTTTTCTAGCCAATTTATATGTCCTCTCCTTGGATCTTATGCTATCCCTAATTTCCCTTGTTAGCCACGGTTGAGTCACCTTTTTTGTTTTATTTTTATGCCAAACTGGGATGAACAAATTCCGTAGCTCATCCATTCGGTCTTTGAATGTTTGCCATTGCCTATCCACCGTCAACCCTTTGAGTGCCATTCCCCAATTAATCCTCCCCAACTCGCTCCTCAGACCATCGTAGTTTCCTTTATTTAAATTAAGGACCCTTGTCTCTGAGTCAACTACTTCATTCTCCATCTTAATGAAGAATTCGATCATATTATGATCACTCCGACCCAAGGGGCCTCATACAACAAGATTGCTAATTAATCCTTTCTCGTTACATAATACCCAGTCTAAGATGGCCTGATCTCTGGTTGGTTCCTCGACATATTGGTCCAGGAAACCATCCCGTAAACACTCCAGGAATTCCTCCTCCACAGTATTGTTACTAATTTCGTTGGCCCAATCTATATGTAGATTAAAGTCACCCATGATGACTGCTGTGCCCTTATTGCACGCTTCTTTAATTTCCCTTTTAATGCCATCCCCAACCTCCGCCTTACTGTTTGGAGGTCTATATACCACTCCCACTAATGTTTTTTTCCCCTTAGTGTTTCTCAATTCTACCCATACAGATTCCACATCATCAGAGCTAATATCCTTCATTACAATTGTATTAATCCCTTCTTTAACCAGTAATGCTACCCCACCTCCCTTTCCTTTTTGCCTATCTTTCCTGAATATCGAATACCCCTGGATGTTGAGTTCCCAGTCTTGGCCATCCTTGAGCCACGTTTGCGTAATCCCAACCAAATCATATTCGTTTACCTCTATTTGCGCAGCCAATTCATCCACCTTATTACAAATGCTCCTCGCATTAAGTAACAAAGCCTTCAGGCTTGTTTTTTTAACGCTCTTAGACCTATTAGAATTATTATTTACTGTGGCCATGTTTGATTTAAACTGTTGATTTCTCTGACTGCCACTTTTGTTTTTCTCCTTCCTATCTTTTGCTTTTATCCCTGTTTTCCTTTCCTCTGTCTCCCTGCTCAGGTTCCCAACCCCCTGCCATTGTCGGAGGGTCAGTGCTCAGGGAGCGCTGCTCCATCGGAGGGGCAGTACTGCGGAAGAGCCGCATTGTCGGAGGGGCAGTGCTCAGGGAGCGCCATACTGTCAGACGTACCGTCCTACGGATGAGACGTTAAACCAAGGCCCCCGTCTGCCCACTCAGGTGGATGTAAAAGATCCCGTGGTGCTATTTCGAAGAAGTTATCCCCGGTGTTTTGAGCCCAATATTTATCCCTCAATCAACATGACGAAAAAACATTATCTGGTCATTATCACATTGCTGTTTGTGGGAGCTTGCTGTGCGCAAATTGGCTGCCGCGTTTCCCACATTACCACAGTGATTACACTTCAAAAGTACTTCATTGGTTGTAAAGCGCTTTGGGACGTCCAGTGGTCGTGAAAGGCAGTTAAGAAGGCAAATGGTATGCTGGCCTTCATTACAAGAGGATTTGAGTACAGGAGTAAAGAAGCCTTACTCCAATTATATCTTCTTTCTTCTTAGGCAGTCCCTCGGAACCGAGGATGACTTGCTTCCACATTAAAAATGAGTTCTCAAGTGTAAGGGTAAATCGGGAGAGCTTCTTCTCCCCGAGACGGAAGCTCTGATATAAAGGGTCGACTGGATCCATGTTTATCTGTAATTTAAACAGAGGTCTGGTCGTCTTCCGAGCTCTTTCCCCTAGAGGAGAGCGTAGAATGGGGGTCTTTAGTGTTAAATGGTTTCACCTGGGTCCATTGCTTCCATCGCATACCCATCGGTCCCTGTAGACAATCACACGTATCACTTGTCATTAATACAGTACATGGCCCCATCCAACGGGCCCCATTCCCTTTCTTCCGATAACTTGCGTCATTACTTGTTGACCGATTCTGGGCAACTTGTCTGGTTTAAGTCCAGCATTCTGCCTTTCTAGATCTTTAATCTGTTGTTGGTTCCTTACTTCTTTATTTAGTGCTTGTACCTCCTGATTTAGTTGTACTAAGTATCGCCTTAATCTATCTTGCACTGGTCCTGGTCTTAAATACATACTTTGGTTCTGTCTTCACAAAGGAGGACACAAATAACCTCCCAGAGATGTCGGGGAACATAGGGTCTAATGAAATGGAGGAACTGATAGAAATCAGTATTTGTAGGGAAATGGTGTTAGGGAAATTGATGGGATTGAAGGCCGATAAATCCCCAGGGCCTGATAATCTATATCCTAGGACTGATCCCTGCGGTACCCCACTGGTCACTGCCTGCCACTCGGAAAAAGAGCCGTTTATTCCAACTCTTTGCTTCCTGTCTGCCAACCAGTTCTCTATCCAAGTCAGTGCCTTGCCCCCAATCCCATGTGCCTTAACTTTACACGCTAATCTCTTATCCGGGACCTTATCGAAAGCCTTCTGAAAGTCCAAATACACCACATCCACTGGTTCTCCCTTATCTATTTTCCCAGTTACATCCTCAAAAAATTCCAGTAGATTAGTCAAGCATGATTTACCTTTTGTAAATCCATGTTGATTTTGTCCGATCCGGTCACTTTTTTCCAAGTGCTCTGCTATTACATCCTTTATAATGGACTCTAGCATTTTCCACACTACCGATGTCAGGCTTACCGGTCTATAATTCCCCGTTTTCTCTCTACCACCTTTTTTGAATAGTGGGGTTAAATTAGCTACCCTCCAATCCATGGGTACTGTTCCAGAGTCTATCGAGATCTGGAAGATGACCAGCAATGCATCTACTATTTCTAGGGCCACTTCCTTAAGTACCCTAGGATGTAGATGATCAGGCCCTGGGGATTTATCGGTCTTCAATCCCATCAATTTCCCTAACACCATTTCCCTACAAATACTGATTTCATTCAGTTCCTCCCTTTCATCAGACCCTATGATCCCCCGACATCTTGCAGCCTCATGTTGTGGTGGAGCCGAATGAGCATGCACAGCCCCGCCTCTCCACATTTAAAGGGTCACCCACCCGCTCCACATTTAAAGGGACACACACCCCCTCGACATTTATATAATAATAATTCAACTTTATTGTCATTGCATAAGTACATGAATAACAAAATGTGATCTTGCAAGCTCCCATGACTGGGAGAAGCAAAGCCGCTGCGTCGGTGCACGCCGCCATTACATTTCCACCATTCCTCCTGTCCGACAATCTTCAGCCCAATGCCCGGGCCTGCTCACCAGCCGCTCCTCCTTCCGTGACCTTCTCACCAACCGCCCCTCCTCGGGGCTCCTTCCGTGATCTTCTGCACCTGGTCTTCCCTGATGGTCACCCCTCCAGGTACTAACCAGGCCTGGCTCTAGCTTAGCTTCCAAGCCTTGCCAGTGACCCTGTCCCTAGTCCACCCCTCCACATTTAAAGGGGCACCCACCCACTCCATATTTAAAGGGACTCCCTCCTCCGTCTCGTGTGTTCTTCTCATTAAAGGGACTGTGACAATTCCCCCAGCCACCGCACTTTAGCAAGGATGTGAAAGACCTTGAGAGCCAGCCAGTGGCTCAGTTGGGAGCACCCTCGTCTCTCAGTCAGAAAGTTGTGGGTTCAAAGTCCCCACTCCAGGGACTCGAGCACATTAACGTAGGCTGAAGCTCCGGGGCAGTGCCGAAGGAGCGCCGCACTGTCGGAGGGGCGGTGCCCTGTCAGAGGGGCAGTACTGAGGGAGCGCCGCACTGTGGGAGGGTCAGTACTGAGGGAGCCCTGCACTGTCAGAGGGTCAGTACTGAGGGAGTGCTGTACTGTCGGAGGGTCAGTATTGAGGGAGTGCTGCACTGTCGGAGGGGCAGTACTGAGGGAGCGCCACAGTGTCGGAGGGGCAGTACTGAGGGAGCACCGCACTGTCGGGCAGGACTGAGGGAGTGCCGCACTGTCGGTGGGGCAGTACCGAGGGAGCGCCGCACTGTCGGAGGGGCAGGACTGAGGGAGCCCTGCACTGTCGGAAGGGCAGTACTGAGGGAGCGCTTCACTGTCGGAGGGGCAGTACTGAGGGAGCCCCGCACTGTTGGAGGGGCAGTACTGAGGGAGCACCGCACTGTCAGAGGGCCGTCTTTCAGAAGAGACGTTCAGGTGGACATAAAAGATCCCACTATTTTGAGGAAGGGCAGGAGAGTTATCCCCGGTGTCCTGGCCATTATTTATCATGCAAATTGGCTGCAGTGTTTCCCACATTACAACAGCGACTACACTTCAAAAAGTACTTCATTGGCTGTAAAACCGTTGGTCGTGAAAGGCGCTGTATAAAGGCCAGTCTTTCTTTATTTTCTCTCCTGTATTTACATTAATTACTTATATAAACCTGTTTTACTGTCTCTTGCAAGGGGAGGAATTGCAGATGGGCAGCTTAACGCAAACTTCACACAAAGATCTGACAGTCACTCGATTCATCAGGACCTGAATATCATCGACATATGGAAGCGGAAAGCAGCAATCAGAGTGCGGGCAAACTGCACACGTGTCTTGTGTGTGGACGTGGATTCAACCGAAGGTTCAGCCTGGGGAGGCACAAGTGTAACCAAAGCGAGGAGAATCCGTGCAAATGTCGGGAATGCGGGAAGGGATTCAGTTGCCTTTCCGAACTGGAGACTCAACGCAGTCACTCCATGAAATGGCCGTTCACCTGCTCCGTGTGCGGGAAGGGATTCACTCAACAATCCGCCCTGCTGAGACACTGGCGAGTTCACACCGGGGAGAGGTCGTTCGCCTGCTCTCACTGTGAAAAGAGGTTTAACCAGTCTTGCCACCTGTTGATACACGAGCGTGTTCACACCGATGAGAGACCTTTTCAGTGCTCCGACTGCGAGAAGGGCTTCAGAAGATCCAGTGAACTGATACAGCACCAGCGAGTTCACACTGACGAGAGGCCGTTCACCTGCTCCGTGTGCGGGAAGGGATTTGTCCAGTCCCACACTCTGCTGGTACACGAACGTGGGCACACTGACGAGAGGCCATTCACCTGCTCCGAGTGCGGGAAAGGATTCACTCTCTCCTCCACCCTGCTGAAACACCAGCTGGTTCACATTGACGAGAGGCCATTCTCCTGCTCCGAGTGCGGGAAAGGATTCACACGTTCCGACTCTCTGCTGATACACCAGCGACTTCACACTGACGAAAGGCCATTCTCCTGCTCCGAGTGCGGGAAAGGATTCACTCGACCCTACTCTCTGCGGGAACACCAGCGAGTTCACACTGACGAGTGGCCGTTCACCTGCTCCGAGTGCGGGAAAGGATTCACTCGTCCCTCCTCTCTGCGGCTGCACCAGCGAGTTCACACTGACGAGAGGCCGTTCTCCTGCTCTGAGTGCGGGAAAGGATTCATACGTTCCAACTCTCTGCGGGAACACCAGCTGGTTCACACTGACGAGAGGCCGTTTAAATGTTCCGACTGTGACAAGAGTTTCAAAAGCTCCAAGGGCCTGGAGATGCATTGACGCAACCACACCGGGGAGAGGCCATTCAGCTGCTCTCACTGCGGGAAGAGGTTTACGCGCTCATCCAATCTTCTGAAACACCAGCGCACCCACACCGGGAAGAGGCCGTTTCCCTGCTCAGTGTGTGAAAAGGGATTCACCAGTTCATCTCACCTGGTGAGACACCAGCGAGTTCACACCTGAGCGCACTGGTCCCATTCTGCTGTCAATCACATGAAGGACTGTTCTGTGTTAATAATGGCAATTACGGGGTTGGGGGGCAGTTTGAAGATGCTGATAACCCCAGTAACTAGGCTGGAGTTTAAGAGGGGTCAGCCTCGGCTCAGTGGGTGACCCTCTCACCTCTAGAGTCAGAAGGTCGTGGGTTTGAGTCCCACTCTGGAGACTTGAGCACATAATCTAGGCTGACACTCCAGGGCAGTACTGAGGGAGAGCTGCTCTGTCAGAGGTGCCATCTTTCGGGTGCGACGTTAAACCGCTGCCCCGTCTGCCCTCTCAGGTGGGTGTAAAAGATCCCGTGGCCGCTATTTTGAAAAACGGAAGGGAGAAAGGATCTCGACTTGGAAGATCAGGAAGTAGATGTGAAACTGTAATGTCGCTTGAAATGATTGTAAGACTGAATTTAACTGTGACTGTAATAATTGTGTTTTGTAGGTAATAGAGCAGGGAAAACCAGTACGAATCCAGTATGAGGTGATTTTGGTGGTGCCTCCTGTGTCACTACCACCACAACTACCATGCTTTACGGGTCTAACAGGACCTGTCCCATCAACCAACACGTTTTTAAGTACGAGCTGCACAGTTATGTGGCACAATTCAGACCCGACAGTCCCCTATTGTTTGAGGGTTTCAGTGAGCTCATGATACGACTGAACTCCTCCCTAAAGCATTTTTTATGTTTTGGAGCAAGACAACTGGAGAATAGATATTGAAATTAAAAGCAGAAGGGACAACACACACTGGTGGGATATTGGGCTTAATACATCAGCATGCCCTTAGGCTCGTATTATTTCACACGTTCTGGTTGTTCTCCAACTTGTATTTGAGATATGTAACCCATGTAGTAAAACTTTGAACTATGTAAGATCAGAAGTTTGTTTAAGATCTACCCAGTTAAACACAAATGTCACAAAGTAGGGAGTCAAAAATTGTTAGGACTAATAAGAAAACATAGGGACAAACATGGAAATTCCTCATTAGATTAGGATTGGTCATATCCCAACTTGTAGTAATGATGTGCTTACTATTCTACACCTGCTACCTGAAACACCTAAAGTCCAATGCCCAATCACATTTAAATATGATCACAGCCCAGAACATGTTAGAGTTACATAAACGGAAGAAAAATAATCCATATGTAAGATTTTAGTTTTGAGGGGTCGGCAAATGCCTCGCTCTCAAGGTAGGGATATATAGGATAGGGTGTACCTGTAGGATTTAGGAAACATTATTAAGATTCGATAACCATTCTAATATAACTATAATATGTGAAATTGTATGTTAAGATCCTAAAAGCCTGTATAAAATGGAGAATGGCTGAGAGCAAAGCAGGATGGGATTATGCCAACCTGACTAAAACCTCTGTTTAAAATTACTAACGTAATGGAATGTTGTGCTAAGTTTATGGAGACGAGGAATTCAGCAATATTATGCTTAAAGAGATAAAAACTAGAGATAGATAAGAGTTGGAGACGTCCTTCATTGGTCCAGCTATTGGATGGACAGACTGTTTGTCAACATTCTAGGAAGTGTTCTGTGAAAAGTGAACATCTGAGATAAGGGTACTTTGTAATGCAGAGAGAAAAAGTCAGAAGGATCAAACAAGGTCATAAGATGGGTAACGAGGGAGCAAGACTTTACCAGGTGTTACAGGGTTAATTACGACCACGTAGGCAAAACAAGAGGGAAAAGGGTAGAAAGGTACAGGTTTTGAACATCAAAAGCAGTGCACCATGTAACCAGAGATTGATAGGAGCTTCGGTCAACCGAACACAGCAAGGTCCCAAGGAAGCGCGCATGGGTCAACGGAACACAACAAGATACATCAGAAGACTTGCGCCGCGCTCACTCGGAAGGAACGCCGGGGTTTGAACGAACAGACTGTGACGATCTTCTTGTTAAGTACTACTTCTTTGTACCGGATGTTTAATAAACCTGTTTTACTGATACACAATATACCTGTACCCAGAGTGGTTTGTGTAGTCACGGACTGTTTTACTGATACACAATATACCTGGACCCAGAGTGGTTTGTGTAGTCACGGACTGTTTTACTGATACACAATATACCTGGACCCAGAGTGGTTGGTGTACTCACGGACTGTTTTACTGAAACACAATATACCTGGACCCAGAGTGGTTTGCGTAGTCACGGACACATTATTGTAAGAGCTTTTGAAAGCTACATCAGTCATCAGGAAAATGCTGGAATCCATTGTTAATGAAGTGGTATCAAGTCACTTAAAAAATCATAACATGATTAGGCACGGTCAACATGGTTTTATGGAAAGGAGATCGTGTTTGACAAATTTATTAGAGTTTTTTGAGGATGTAACTAGCAGGGTAGATAGAGGGGAAGCAGTGGATGTAGTATATTTGTATTTCCAAAAGGCATTCAATAAGGTGCCACATAAAAGGTTATTAGACAAGATTAGGGCTCCTGGGGTTGGGGGTAATATAGTAGCATGGATAGAGGATTGGTTAACGGACTGAAAACAGAGAGCAGGGATAAACAGATCTTTTTCAGGTTGGCAGGCTGTATCTAGTGGGGTGCTGCGTGGATCAGTGTTGGGGCCTCAGCTATTTACAATCTATATTAATGACCTAGATGAAGGGACCGAGTGTAATGTATCCAAGTTTGCTGATGATACAAAGCTAGGTGGGACAGTAAGCTGTGAGGAGCCTTTGGACCTTCTGACAATCACCTTAAACCTGTGTCCTCTGGTTCTCGAGCCTTTCGCCAATGGGAACAGTTTCCCTCATTCTCCTCTGTCCTGACCCCCTCACGATTTTGAACACCTCCATCAAATCTCCTCTCAACCTTCTCTGCTCTAAGGAGAACAACCCCAGCTTCTCCAGTCTCTCCACATAACTGAAGTCCCTCATCCCTGGTACCATTCTGGTCAATCTCCCCTTAACCTTCTCTGCTCCAAGGAGAACAACCCCAGCTTCTCCAGTCTCTCCATGTAACTGAAGTCCCTCATCCCTGGAGCAGGAGTCGGCCATTCGGCCCTTCGAGCCTGCTCCGCCATTCAATGAGATCATGGCTGATCTTCTGCCTCAACTCCATTCACCGGCCCTATCGCCATATCCCTTGATGCCCTTACTAGTCAGAAATCTATCGACTTCTGTTTGGAATATACCCAATGACTGAGCCTCCACAGCCCTCTGGGGTAGAGAATTCCAAAGGTACACCACCCTCTGTGTGAAGAAATTTCTTCTCATCTCAGTCCTGAATGGCCTACCCTTTATCCTGAGGCTGTGGCCCCTGGTTCTAGACTCCCCAGCCAAGGGAAACATTCTCCCAGCATCCACCCTATCAAGCCCTGTAATAATTTTGTATGCTTCAATGAGATCCCCTCTCATTCTTCTGAAATCAAGAGAATACAGGCCTAGTTTACTCAATCTCTTCTCATACGACAGTCCCGCCATCCCAGGAATCAATCTCGTGAACCTTCGTTGCACTCCTTCTATGGCAAGTATATCCTTCCTTTTGTAAGGAGACAAAAATTGTACACAGTACTCCAGGTGTGGTCTCACCAAGGCCCTGTATAATTGGAGGCAGCATTGGTGGTACCTCTCCAGTGATTTGAGGTGCACTGGAGAGGTACCACCAACGCTGCCTCCGCAAGATCCTGCAAATTCATTGGCAGGATAGACGCATCGTCAGTGTTCTCGCTCAGGCCAACATCCCCAGCATTGAAGCTTTGACCACGCTCGATCAGCTCCGATGGACGGGTCACATCATCCACATGACCGATACGAGACTCCCAAAACAAGCGCTCTACTCGGAGCTCCGGCACGGCAAGAGAGCCCCAGGTGGACAGAGGAAAAGCTTCAAGGACACGCTCAAAGCCTCCTTGAAAAAGTGCAACATCCCCACCGACACCTGGGAATCCCTGGCCCAAGACCGCACAAAGTGGAGAAGCATCCGTGAAGGTGCCGAACACCTCGAGTCTCTTCACCGGGAGCAGGGGGAAGCCAAACGCAAGGAGCGCACATCAACCCAAGCACCCCACCCAGCCGCCCCTTCAACCACCGTCTGCCCCACCTGTGACAGAGACTGTAGGTCCCGCATTGGACTCATCAGTCACCTGAGAACTCATTTTTGATGTGTAAGCAAGCCATCCTCGGTTCCGAGGGACTGCCTAAGAAGAAGATATAATTGGAGTAAGACTTCTTTACTCCTGTACTCAAATCCTCTTGTAATGAAGGCCAGCATAGCATTTGCCTTCTTAACCGCCTTTCATGACCACCGGACGTCCCAAAGCGCTTTACAGCCAATGAAGTACTTTTGAGGTGTAGTCACTGTTGTAATGTGGGAAACACGGCAGCCAGTTTGCGCACAGCAAGCTCCCACAAACAGCAATGTGATAATGACCAGATAATCTGTTTTTTCATCATGTTGATTGAGGGATAAATATTGGGCTCAAAACACTGGGGATAACTTCCTCAAAATAGCACCATGGGATCTTTTATGTCCACCTGAGTGGGCAGACGGGGCCTCGGTTTAACGCCTCATCCGTAAGACCACACCTCCGACACTGCAGCGCTCCTTCATTACAGCCCCTCCGACAATGCGGCTCTCCCACAGCATTGCTTCCCCTGACAGTGCGGCGCTTCCGCAGTACTGCCCCTCAGATGGAGCCACGCTCCCTCAGTACTGCCCCTCCAACAGTGCGGCACTCCCTCAGTACGGCCCCTCCGACTGTGCACTCCCTCACTACTGACCCTCCAACAGTGCGGCGCTCCCTCAGTGCTGCCCCTCCGACAGTGTGGCACTCCCACAGTACAGCCGATCCGATGGAGCAGCGCTCACTCAGCACTGCCCCTCCGACAGTGCAGCGCTCCCTCAGTACTGCCCCTCTGACAGTGTGGTGCTCCCTCAGTACTGCCCCTCTGACAGTGCAGCACTCCCTCAGTACTGAACCTCCGACAGTGCGGCGCTCCCTCAGTACTGACCCTCCGACAGTGCGGCGCTCCCTCAGTACTGCCCCTCCGACTGTGCGGCGCTCCCTCAGTACTGACCCTCCGACAGTGCGGCGCTCCCTCAGTATTGCCCCTCCGTCAGTGCGGTGCTCCCTCAGTACTGACCCTCCGACAGTGCGGCGCTCCCTCAGTACTGCCCCGACAGTGCAGCGCTCCCTCAGTACTGCCCCTCCGACAGTGCAGCGCTCCCTCAGTACTGCCCCTCTGACAGTGCAGCGCTCCCTCAGTACTGCCCCTCCGACAGTGCAGCGCTCCCTCAGTACTGCCCCTCCGACAGTGCGGCGCTCCCTCAGTGCTGCCCCTCCGACAGTGCAGCGCTCCCTCAGTACTGCCCCTCTGACAGTGCGGCGCTCCCTCAGCACCGCACTGGAGTGTCAGCCTCGCTTTATGTGCTCAGGTCCCTGGAGCGGGACTTGAACCAACAACCTTCTGACTCTGCTATCCACTGAGCCACAGCTGACTCCAGTCTTTTACACAGTTTCATCATAACTTCCTTGCTTTTTGCACTCTATGCCTCTCCTAAAGCAGGGGAGTTATGATGAATTGTTAAACAGTTTTTTGCAGAGTGACCAAGGCTGTGTGTAGGAAACAATTGTGCATTTGAAAGGAGCTTGTATTGTGAAGCTTGTGGCCCTTTGCCAGGCCAGGCCCCTCTCCCAGATTCCAGCCCTAGCTCTGTGCTGACTGAGCTGCTCTCACCTGGGGACAGCGCGTCACAATCGGCCCCAGCACACCTGAGCTGGAGACCCAGGGCCCGCCCCCTTGCCGCGCCGCCATTGGTTGGAGGACCAGGCCGCCCAGTTCAGTCCTCCCAGCTCAGCCCTCTTCCTATTGTAAGAAATCACACAACACCAGGTTATAGTCCAACAGCTTTATTTGAAATCACAAGCTTTTCGTCAGATCATAACCTCGGCCCCTATTACCTTTTTACTTATAATTTTTTCCACCCCTTTGTTTTGGGTCTTCCTTCCCCCCCCCCCCTTTCCTTCTGTTTCTCTCTCCCACCTCGCAGCTGTCTCTTACCTGCCAGTACACTTCACACCGAATCTCAGCTGTCTTTTGTCTCCCACTTGCCTATTACCATCTCGTCTGGGTTCGAATACCTTTTATTGTCTGTTAGGTCTTTTGTTCGATCGCAGCACTGCCTTCGATCTATTTTCTTTCATTTTCAGTTTTGAAGAAGGGTCTCAACCCAAAATGTCAACTCAAATTTCTCTCCACGGATGTTGCCTGACCTGCTGAGTTTTTCCAGCATTTTCTGTTGCTATTCCCAGCCCACCAGTGCCGGTGAGGAAGGTCCTGCCCCCTAGCCACACCACCATTGGTTGGAGGACCAAACCGCCCAGTTCAGTCCTCCCAGCTCAGCCCTCTTCCTATTGGTCAGTGCTCCCGTCAGTCAGAATCACATTGCTCCGGCTCACTCCGCCCCCCCACGCGGCTCAATCCGCTCCGTTCGGCGTCCACGGAGGTCCCACCCGACTCTCAGGTTTGGTTTTTATCGTAGTTTACTTCATAATCTCGCTCTCCGCTCCCACCCTCACCTCGATTTAAATCGCTTCCCCAAACACTTTACCCCGGCCGCTGATTCCGCCTCTTCCCCGGGCCCGGCCATCCGTCTGCTACCCAGAGGCCCCACGCAGGCGCACTGGCAGCCTCGTGTTGTGGTGAGGGGGCCGAATGAGCATGCACGGCCCCGCCTCTCCACATTTAAAGGGACATCCAACCCCTCCACATTTAAAGGGACATCCACCCCCTCCACAGTTAAAGGGACTCCCTCCCCTCCACATTTAAAGGGACAACCAGCCCCCTCCACATATAAAGGGACACCCACCCCCTCCACATTAAAAGGGATGCCCACCTCCTCCACATTTAAAGGGACTCCCTCCCCCCCTGTCATGTGTTCTTCAGATTAAACAAAGAAGAAACATAGAAGATAGGAACAGGGATCGGCCATTTGGCCCGTCGAGCCTGCTCCGCCATTCAATGAGATCATGACTGATCATCCAAACTCAGTGCCCTGTCCCTGCTTTCTCCCCATATCCCTTGAGCCTTAAGAAATATATCTGACTCCTTCTTGAATATATTTAATGAATTGGCCTCCACTGCCTTCTATGGTAGAGAATTCCACAGGTTCACCACTCTCTGGGTGAAGAAATTCCTCTTCATCTCTAAGTCTAAGGATAAGGGGTAAGCCATTTAGGACAGAGATGAGGAGGAATTTCTTCACCCAGAAAGTGGCAAACCTGTGGAATTCTCTGCCACACAAGGCAATTGAGGCCAATTCATTAAATGTATTCAAGAAGGAGTTGGATATATTTCTTAAGGCTAAAGGGATCAAGGGATATGGGGAGAAGGCAGGGACAGGGTACTGAATTTGAATCATCAGCCATGATCGCACTGAATGGCGGAGCAGGCTCGAGGGGCCGAATGGCCTACTCCTGCTCCTATCTTCTATGTTTCTATTTATCTGTTCAGCCTTGGTCAGTCTGCAAAAACTCTGAAATGTTTACTAATGAAATCAGGGAGTCAAAAAGCTCAGGTGAGGCAGTTTAAAAAGACAGTCCCTGACCAGAGATTGCTGGATGTTGACACTCGGTGCTCACGAGGATAGAATGTCCCATTCCCCAGGCACAGACATCCAGCACCTCGGTCACATCAACAATTCACAAAACAATGGCAATATAATTTGGAGCAGAGACGGTTAAGTGGAGCTGTGATCGAGGTGCTCAAAATTATATGGGGTTTTGATCGAGCAAACAAGGAGAAGCTGTTGTCACTGGCAGGAGGGTCGGTAACGAGAGGACACAGATTTCAGATCATTGGCAAAAGAATCGAGAGAGGAAATGAGGAGACTTTTTTTACACAGCGAATTGTGATGATCTGGAATGCACTGCCTGAATGGGAGGTGGAAGCAGATTCAATGGTAACTTTCAAAAGGGAATTGGATATATACTAAAGGCAGAAATTTGCAGGGCTGTGGGGAAAGAGCAGGGCAGTGGGACTAATTGCATCGCTCTTTCAGAGAGCCGGCACCAGCACGATGGGCCGAAAGGCATCCCACTGTGCTCTATGATTCTATAACATCAGCTTCTCTCTGCTCACTAGTACTGAGAGAACAGGGAATAATCTTTAAATCCAGCCCAGTTATTGGGGGCTTTTAACATTAACAAGCCCCAGTTGCCTGAATTAACACGGTTCAGTCCTGGATGTGATTAAAGGCATCGGAAACAGTGGAATCGACCCACCGCAGTCACACTGTGGACACTCTGGTGTGTCAGCGGGTGGGATACACCAGGGAATCCCTTTCCACACTGAGGTTGACTAATGATCGGGAGTCCCAGGGTTTCGGATACCAGATAATCAAGCTCACAAGAACACAAATTGTCTCTCCAGACTTTATTAAGAGCGCTGCATAACACAGATCGGGTGATAATTCCCTCAATCTGGAGAATAGAAGTACAGTGGATTGACGCGCGATCTTCTCGAGTCTGTTCCAACTGACAACGGCTTAAGTGGCCTGTTCTTATACACAAGCTTGGTTACCGCTCAGGAAATGGGATTGTTTGGACCCGTCTGTTGACCGCCTCCTGAACTCCTGCTAATTCAGGGAATTTAGTCCATCTGTGACCAGACTATAACCACAAGCCCGTCTGGTTATCACACCTATACGGTCCGTGAGGTTATTATTCGATTCACACCCAGACGTTGTGCCTTCACTTGTCTGGCACTTCATCCCATAACACGGGTACAGGGGCTCAGTAATGTTTCATTCATCAGAAAAAGACAAAGTACAACAACATACTGGTCAGCTTAACATAATCTCATCATATTTATGTGGCTATAAATATAAAAGTCATTAATAAATCCAAGAGGGAATTCAGGAGAAACTTTTTTACCCAGAGAATGGTGAGAATGGGGAACTCACTACCACAGGGAGTGGTTGAGGTGAACAGCACAGATGGATTTATGAGGAAGCCACACAAGGGAGAAAGGAATGGGAGATGTTGATCGGGTTAATTGAAGTAGGGTGGGTGTGGGGCATAAACACTGGCATGGACCAGTTTGGCCGAATGGCCTGTTTCTGTGCTGTACATTCTATGTAGCACCATGAACAGTCAAAAGAAGGGAATCATCAGCACAGCAGTCTTAAAGATTAAACAGCAGTACAAGAATTTATAAAACATTCATCCATTCCATGTTCATGTCAACCCAGCTGTCTCCGGGGCT
Organism: Somniosus microcephalus; assembly: GCF_052327205.1. Lineage (NCBI taxonomy): Eukaryota > Metazoa > Chordata > Chondrichthyes > Squaliformes > Somniosidae > Somniosus > Somniosus microcephalus. Next base: position 9,553,169 of record NC_140990.1, on the reverse strand, counting down.
CTGCGCTACAGAACAATGTGAACTCGCTGGTGTCTCAGTAGGTGCGATGACCGAGTGAATCCTTTGCCACACACAGAGCAGGTGAACAGTCTCTTTCCTTCTCTCTCCAGTTGGTGTCTCTTCAGGCCCTTTGAACATATAAATGTCTTACCAGTCAGAACTTTTAAATGGTTTCTCATCAGTGTGAACTTGCTGGTGTGTCAGCAGATGGGATGACTGAGTGAATCCCTTCCCACACACGGAGCAGGTGAACGACTCTCCCCAGTGTGAACTCGCTGGTGTCCATTCAAAATCCCAGCGCTTTTAAAGCTCTTCCCACAGACAGAACATGTAAACGGTCTCTGATCGGTGTGAACTTGCTGGTGTACCTTCAGTTCCCCAGAGGTTTTAAAGCTCTTCCCACAGGCAGAACAGTTAAATGGTCTCTCATCAGTGTGAACTCGCTGGTGTGTCAACAGGTGGGATGACCGAGTGAATCCCTTCCCACACACGGAGCAAGTGAATGGCCTCTCCCCAGTGTGAACTCGCTGGTGTCCGTTCAGATTCGTGGAGCTTTTAAAGCTCATCCCACAGACAGAACATGTAAATGGTCTCTGATCGGTGTGAACTTGCTGGTGTACCTTCAGTTCCCCAGAGGTTTTAAAGCTCTTCCCACAGGCAGAACAGTTAAATGGTCTCTCATCAGTGTGATATCGCTGGTGTGTCAGTAGGTGGGATGACCGAGTGAATCTCTTCCCACACACGGAGCAGGTGAATGACCTCTCCCCAGTGTGAACTTGCTGGTGACTCAGCAGGCTTGATGACAGAGTGAATCCCTTCCCACACACTGAGCAGGTGAACGACCTCTCACCAGTGTGAACTCGCTGGTGTCCGTTCAGATTCCCAGAGGTTTTAAAGCTCTTCCCACAGACAGAACATGTAAATGGTCTCTCATCAGTGTGAACTCGCTGGTGTTGCTTCAGATTCCCAGAGGTTTTAAAGCTCTTCCCACAGACAGAACATTTAAATGGTCTCTCCCCAGTGTGAACTCGCTGGTGTGTCAGTAGGTGGGATGGCTGAGCAAATCCCTTCCCACACACGGAGCAGGTGAATGGTCTCTCTCCTGCTCTCCCCAGCTGGTGTCCCTTCAGCTCCTGGGACATTTGAAAGCTTTTCCCACAGTTGGAATATTTCACCGGCCTCTCCCCAGTGTGAACTCGCTGGTGTGCCAGCAGATTCGAGGACCGAGTGAATCTCTTCCCACACACGGAACAGGTGAACAGAATCTCTCCTGCACTCTACAGCTGGTGTCTCTTCAGATCCTGGGACCTTTTAAATCTCTTCCCACAGACAGGACATTTAATCTCATCACTGTGAACAAGCTGGTGTCTCAGGAGGGTGGAAGAATGAGAGAATCACTTCAAAAACACGGAGCAGGTCAAAGGTCTCCCATCGGTGTGGACAAGCTGGTGTCTCAGCAGCGTGGATGGTGCAATTAATCCCTTCCCACACACGGAGCGGGTTAAAGGTCTCTCCCTCGTGTGAACTTGCTTGTGTATCATCGGAGCGGATGGCTGAGTGACTCCCTTCCACACACGGGGCCCGGGTTTCCCCCAGTGTGTAGGCACTGGTGTCGCTTCAGGTATTTGTAGATTTTGAAGCTCTTTCAGAACATTTAAAAGGTCTCTAATCAGTGTGAACTCACAGGGGTGCCAGCAGATTCAAGGAGCGATTGAATCAGGTCCTGATGAATCGCGTAGCTCTGTCAGAATTTGACGTGATGTTTGGTTTGAGCTTCCTGTCTGTAAATGCTCCACTTCTAAAACCCTGTAAAAGGAGTGTAGAAAGGGTAAGGGGGGAAGCATGAATTTTTTTTGGCTAATATTGCCTCAAAGAACAAACAGGGCAGAGCCAGTCCCACTGGTGTCCAGCCGTGCCCACAATAACCAGCGGGCCAGAAACAGCCCAATCCACCTCACTGACTTGGCCCTGAAGTCAAATCAAGTCTCAAAGTCTCATCAAATGACATCCTTTGTGACTGTGACAAAGGTAAACTATCCCTCCTCGTCCTTCGTGACTTGTCTGCAGTCTTTGACATGGTTGACCACTCCATCCTTCTCCAATGCCTCTCCACCATCATCCAGCTGGGTGGGACTGCACTCGCCTGGTTCCATTCTTATCTATCTAATCGTAGCCACAGAATCACCTGCAATGGCTTCTCTTCCCGCTCCTGCATCGTTACTTCTGGTGTTCCCCAAGGATCTATCCTTGGGCCCCTCCTATTTCTCATCTAAATGCTGCCCCTTGGCGACATCTGAAAACACAGCGTCAGTTTCCACATGTACGCTGACGACACCCAGCTCTACCTCACCACCACTTCTCTCGACCCCTGCACGATCTCTAATCCGGTTCTGGGTGAGCAGAAATTTTCTCCAATTAAATATTGGGAAGACTGAAGCAATTGTTTTTGGTCCCTGCCACAAACTCTGTTCCCTAGCCACTGACTCCATCCCTCTCCCTAACATCTGTCTGAGGCTGAACCACACTATTTGCAACCTTGGTGTCATATTTGACCCTGAAATGAGCTTCCGAACACATATCCGCAGCATAACAAAGACCGCCTACTTCCACCTCGGTAACATGGCCCGTCTCCGCCCCTGCCTCAGCTCATCCACTGCTGAAACCCTCACCCGGGCCTTTGTTACCTCTAGACTCGACTATTCCAACGCACTCCTGGCTGGCCTCCCACATTCTACCCTATGTAAACTTGAGGTGATCCAAAACTACCCGTGTCGTAACTCAACGCCAAGTCCCATTCACCCATCACCCGTGCTCGCTGACCTACATTGGCTCCCGGTTAAGCAATGCTTCGATTTCAAAATTCTCAGCCTTGTTTTCAAATCCCTCTATGGCCTCGCCCCTCCCTATCTTAGTTATTCCCTTCAGCCTCACAACCACCCTCCCCCCGCGATAGAATCACAGAAAAATTACGGCACAGAAGGAGGCCATTCGGCCCATCTTGTCCGTGCCGGTCAATTAAGTGCTATCCACACTAATCGCACTTTCCAGCACTTGGTCCGTAGCCTTGTAGGTTACGGCACTTCAAGTGCATATCCAAGTACATTTTAAAATGTGATGAGAGTTTCTGCCTCTACCACCCTGTCAGGCAGTGAGTTCCAGACCCCCACCACCCACTGGGTGAAAACATTTCTCCTCAACTCCCCTCTAAAGCTCCGACCAATTTCTTTAAATCTACGCCCCCTGGTTGTGGACCTCCCTGCCAAGGGAAATAGGTCCTTCCTATCTCGGCCCCTCAGAATTTTATACACCTCAATCAGGTCTCCCCTCAGCCTCCTCAGTTCCAAAGAAAACAACCTCCTCCCCCCCACGAGACATCTGCGCTCCTCCAATTCTGCCCTCTTGAATATCCCTGATTATAATCGCTGCACCATCAGTGGCCGTGTCTTCTGTTGCCTCGGCCGTAAGCTCTGGAATTCCCTCTCTGAACCTCTCCACCTCGCTATCCTTCTTTAAGACATAGAAACATAGAAGATAGGAGCAGGAGTAGGCCGTTCAGCCCCTCGAGCCTGCTCTGCCATTCAGTGAGATCATGGCTGATCATCCAAACTCAGTACCCTGTCACTGCCTTCTCCCCATATCCCTTGATCCCTTTAGCCTAAAGAAATATATCTAACTCCTTCTTGAATATATTTAATGAATTGGCCTCCACTGCCTTCTGTGGTAGAGAATTCCATAGGTTCACCGCTCTCTGGGTGAAGAAATTCCTCCTCATTTCTGTCCTAAATGGCTTACCCCTTATCCTTAGACTATGACCCCTGGTTCTGGACTCCCCCGCCATCAGAAACATCCTTCCTGCATCTAGTCTGTCTGGTCCTGTTAGAATTTTATAAGTTTCAATGAGATCCTCTCTCATTCTTCTGAATTCAAGAGAATACAGGCCTAGTTTACTCAATCTCTTCTCATACGACAGTCCCGCCATCCCAGGAATCAATCTCGTGAACCTTCATTGTACTCCCTCTATGGCAAGTATATCCTTCCTTAGGTAAGGAGACCAAAATTATACACAGTACTCCAGGTGTGGTCTCACCAAGGCCCCGTATAATTGGAGTAAGACTTCTTTACTCCTGTACTTATATATTTCTTAAGGCTAAAGGGATATGGGGAGGAGGCAGGGACCGGGTACTGAATTTGGATGATCAGCCGTGATCTCATTGAATGGCGGAACAGGCTCAAGGGGCCGAATGGCCTACTCCTGCTCCTATCTTGTATGTTTCTATGTATTCAATCTTTCCTTGTAGCTGAAATTCTCTAGTCCTGGCAACATCCTCGAAAATCTCCCGTCTCGAGCACACAGTCACATCTTTCCTGCAATGGGGCGAGCAGAACTGCACGCAGCACTCTAGCCGGTGGCCTAACTGGTGTTTTGTACAGTTCAAGCAGAACCTCCCTGCTCTTACATGGTACAGAGAGAGGCACTGCCCCTTTAAATACCTAGGGGGCACCCATTCCCCTTTAAATGGCCAAGCAATTGTTTTTGTTGAAAAGGGGCCGCAGTCCCCTTTGACTTACCCCCCCCACCCTCTCACCCACCACAAATACCTCACGAGAGCGAGAGGAGGAAGAATGCTGGTCTTTGTCCCTTTAAAAGTGGCTGCCCACCAAAATGTTCACAGCACCAGGGCTCTTGTTCTGGATAAAAGTCGAAAAGAGAAAAGGTTCACTGATTTTTAAATGAATGCAGTTAATGAACAGCCTTGCAATAAAGGTAATGCAAAGGAATAAACACTCACAAGCTGGGTTTTTTCCACCCCCTCCTCCCCTTCCCTTTAACAGCTCCTGCAGACAATGAAAGCAGGAAAGCGGCCTGCAGCCCACCGAGGTCCCGCCCCCCTCCCTCCCGCGTCGCCATTGGTTGGAGGACCGTCAGCCCGCCCGGTCCTCCCAGCGTTTTCCGCGCTCCTGATTGGCGGACGCCTCGCGTCAATCACCCCCCCTCCGATTACGTTACGCGCTGACGCCAGCACGCAACGCCCAGGGGTCGGTTGGATCGGCGCACGCCACCGCAAGGTAAAAAAAAGACACCCCACACAAATGAGGGAAAACAATAATAATAATAATCGCACTTTAGAGGGGAGGAGGTTGGGGGAATTTGAAAAGCTTCCCAACGGTGCGAGGCGGGCTGCGCATGCGCTCCAGCCAGCCTTTGTCTCCCCCACGTGGGCCCGGGGGCCGGACACGCCCACTTGCCTTCCCCTGCACCAATCACAGCGCGGGCAGGCGCTTCTATCAATCGTCACCTGTCAATCACTTCCCCTTCCCCCTCGTGGTGTCGATTGACAGCGGTGTCAGCCAATGAGGTGCAGGAAGGGGCGGGACCAGGGCCAGGACTGACAGCAAGCCTGAACTAACTCAATTAAATACCTGCATGCAGCCAAAAAAAAACTTTTATTTAGTCAGCCAAAAAACAGCAAAGCAAATGAGGTTTGCTGAGTCAGCAAAGTCTATTTTAGAAACATACAGGATAGGAGCAGGAGTCGGCCATTCGGCCCCTCGAGCCTGCTCCACCATTCAATACGATCATGGCTGTTCAAGAAGGAGTTGGATATATTTCTTAAGGCTAAAGGGATACGGGGAGAAAGCAGGGACAGGGTACTGAATTTGGATGATCAGCCATAATCTCATTAAAGGGCTGAATGGCCTACTCCTGTTCCTATCTTCTGTTTCTATGTTTTTATGATCACTATTCCCACAATGCTCTCCCACTGATACCCCTTCCACCTGCCCGGCTAAGGTTAAGGGGAGATCTGATAGAGGGGGTCAAAACCATGAAGGGTTTGGATCGAGTAAATAAGGAGAAACTGTTTCCAGTGGCTGGAGGGTCGGTAACCAGAGGACACAGATTTCAGGCAAAAGAACCAGAGGCGACATGAGGAAACAGATTTTAAACACAGCCAGTTATGATCTGGAACGCGCTGCCTGGAAGGGCGGTGGAAGCAGATTCAATAGTAACTCTCAAAAAAGAAGTGGGTAAATACTTGAAGGGGAGACATTTACAGGGCGAGGGGGAAAGAGCAGGGGGGAGTGGGACTAACCGGAAAGCTCGACCAAAGAGCCGGCACAGGCACGGTGGGCCGAATGGCCTCCTTCTGTGCTGTTTCATTCGATGGTTCCGTCCCCATAATGAGACCTTCTCAGCCCCGGTGTCCTCCTGCTGAATCTGCCCGGCACCCCCTCCGAGGCCAGTGTGTCCCTTTCTGAGGTGCGGTGCCTGAAACTGAAGGCAGTCCTCCGGATGGGGCCTGAGCAAGGTTCTGGACAGCTGAGGCATGGCTGTGGATATCTGGAGTTGTGGTGTAGACAGTCCGACCTGGTCAAGTTAAGTGGGTGGCGATCAGGAGCAGGTGCCCTTTCCTCCCAGGGTGCTGTCGCACTAAATTAGGGCTCATGGGATTGGGGGTAATATTAGCATGGATTGAGGATTGGTTAACGGTCAGAAAACAGAGAGTAGGAATAAACGGCTCATTTTCAGGCTGGCAGGCTGTAACTAGTGGGGTCCCACAAGGATCAGTGCTGGGGCCTCAGCTATTCACAATCTCCATCAATGACTTAGATGAGGGGACCGAGTGCAATGTGTCCAAGTTTGCTGACGATACAAAGCTAGGTGGGAAAATAAGTTGTGAGGAGAACACAAAGAGGCTGCAAAGGGATATCAACAGGTTCAGTGAATGGGCAAGAACATGGCAGATGGAATATAATGTGGAGAAGTGTGAAGTTATCCGCTTTGAACATAAGAAATAGGAGCAGGAATAGGCCACTTGGCCCCTCGAGCCTGCTCCGCCATTCAATAAGATCATGGCTGACCCTGGGCTCAAAGCCACTTCCCCGCCCGCTCCCCATAACCCTTCACTCCCTTATCTTGCCAAAATCTGTCTATCTCCACCTTAAATGTATTTAATGACCCAGCCTCCACAGCTCTCTGGGGCAGAGAATCCCACAGATTTACGACCCTCTGAGAGAAGAAATTCCTCCTCATCTCAGTTCTAAAAGGGCGACCCTTTATTCTGAAACTGTGCCCCCGAGTTCTAGATTTCCCCACGAGGGATGTGGAAACGTGAATAAAATGGACAATGAATTGGCTTACAAAATGGCTTGGATATGGAAATGGGAATAAAATGGGCAATGAATTGGCTTACAAAATGGCTTCACATAAGGAAAGTCTAGATTAGATTAAAAAGCAGCCCCAGCTTTGCAAAGTGCAAAAGCTAGCAGAACAGAGAATCTGCCTCAGCCTGAGGCCAAGTGTTAACGAAGTGCTAACAACAAGATCAGGGCCACTGAAAGGGCCTAACTGCTGACTAGAGAATGATTGACTAGCCATTGTTCGGTGCCCACAGCAGTGAGACAAGTCAGGACCTGCTTGCCAGACTGAAGACCAGATTATGGTCAAACCGAAAGGGCTTGAGTGATCCCCATTGGAGAACACTTGTTGCCAGGGAAGTGATGTAATGACCCTTATCGGAGAACGCTTGTTGCCAGGGAAGTGATGTAGTGACCCTTGTCCCACGGTATAATAGGGGCTTCCCCACAGGTATTCTCTCTCTTAGCCAGAAGGTGTGTGGAACATCAAGAGGGTCAGACATCTCCCGGGGACATAAATGCTGGCACCACGTGTCTAACCCGATGTGACCCTCGGGACACGAATGTACTGTCGATATGCTGTATGACCACTCCGAACAGTAATGAATAAAATGATGTTGTTTTAACTCTCCGAACCCTCGAGCCTGGAATTCTTCGTACTACGGAACTCAAGAAGAGGACCAGAAAAACCTGGTTCTTACAAGGGGAAACATCCTCTCTGCATCTACCCTAGCGAGCCCCCTCAGTATCTTATATGTTTCAATAAGATCACCTCTCAGTCTTCTAAATTCCAATGAGTATAGGCCCAGCCTGCTCAACCTTTCCTCATAAGTCAACCCCCTCATCTCTGGAATTACCCTAGTGAATCGTCTCTGAACTGCCTCCAATGCAAGTATATCCTTCCTTAAATACGGAGACCAAAACTGTACGCAGTACTCCAGGTGGGGTCTCACCAATACCCTGTACAGTTGTAGCCGGACTTCCCTACTTTTATACGCCAACCCTCTTTGGTAGGAAAAATAGAAAAGCAGAGTATTTTTTAAATGGTGAGAGATTGGGAAATGTTGGTGTTCAGAGGGACCTGGGTGTCCTTGTACACGAGGCACTGAAAGTTAACACGCAGGTGCAGCAAGCAATTAGGAAAGCAAGTGGTACGTTAGTCTTTATTACAAAAGGATTGGAGTATAAGAGTAAAGTCTTACTGCAATTACACAGGGCCTTGGTGAGACCACACCTGGAGTATTGTGTACAGTTTTGGTCTCCTTACCTAAGGAATGACATACTTGCCTTAGAGGGAGTGCAGCGAAGGTTCACCAGACTGATTCCTGGGATGGGGGGATTGTCCTGTGAGGAGAGATTGAGGAGACTGGGCCTATATTCCCAGGAATTTTGAAGAATGAGAGGTGATGTCATTGAAACATCTACAATTCTTCCAGGGCTTGACAGGGTAGATGCTGGGAGACTGTTTCCCCTGGCTGGGGGGTCTAGAACCAGGGGTCACAGTCTCAGAATAAGGGGTCAGCCATTTAGGACTGAGATGAGGAGAAATTTCTTCACTCAGAGGGTGGTGAATCTTTGGAATTCTCTGCCCCAGAGGGCTGTGGAGGCTCAGTCATTGAGTATAATCAAGGCTGAGATCGATAGATTTTTGGACTCATGGGGAATCAAGGGATATGGGGATCGGGCGGGAAGGTGGAGATGAGGTAGAAGATCAGCCATGATCTTATTGAATGGTGGAACAGGCTCAAAGGGCCGAATGGCCTGCTCCTGCTCCTATTTCTTATGTTCTTAAGAAAGCTGTTTGCTATAGCCTGCTGCGCCATGACAAATACACAGAGGATTTCAGTTACGTGGAGAGACTGGAGAAGCTGGGATTGTTCTCCTTGGAGCAGAGAAGGTGCAGCGGAGATTTAATAGAGGTGTTCAAAACATGAAGGGTTTTGATAGAGTAAATAGGAGCATGGGAACAGGAGGAGGTCATTCAGCCCCTCCAGCCTGTTCCGCCATTCAGTGAGATCATGGCCGATCTGTGTCTCAACTCCACCCACATGCCTTGGCTCCATATCCCTTTGCTCCCTTGTCTAGCAAAAATCTATCGCTCTCAGATTTAAAATGATTAATTGAGCTGGCATCGACTGCTTTCTGTGGGAGAGGGTTCCACACTTCTACCACCCTTTGTGTGAAGAAGTGTTTCCCAACTTCTCTCCTGAATGGCCTGGCTCTGATTTTAAGGTGATGTCCGCTTGTCCTCAACTGCCCCACCGGCGGAAAAAGTTTCTCTCTATCTACTCTACCAATTCCTTTCAAAATCCTAAAATCCTCAATCACTCCTTAACCTTCTAGATTCCAGGGAACACAAGCCTAGTTTATGTAACCTCTCCCTCATAATCTAACCCTTGGAGCCCGGGTAACATTCTGGTGAATCTGTGCTGCACTCCTTCCAAGGCCAGTATATCCTTTCTGAGGTGCGGTGCCCAGAACTGTACGCAGTGCTCCAGGGAGTTAATGTGCGTAGGTCCCTGAAGGTGGCGGGACATATTGAGAGAGTGGTTAACAAAGCATGTGGGATCTTGGGCTTCATAAATAGAGGTATTGAGTACAAAAGTAGAGAAGTTATGCTGAACCTTTATAAAGCGCTGGTTAGGCCACAACTGGAGTATTGCGTCCAGTTCTGGTCACCACACTTTAGGAAGGATGTGAGGGCCCTTGAGAGGGTGCAGAGGAGATTTACCAGAATGGTTCTGGGGATGGGGGATCTTAGCTACAAGGACATGTTGGAGAAGCTGGATTTGTTTTCATTAGAGCAAAGGAGGTTGAGGGCTGATTTGATAGAGGTGTACAAGATTATGACGGGTTTGGATAGGCTAGACGGGGAAAGGCTGTTCGCACTAGTTGATGGTACAAGGACTAGGGGACACAGATTTAAGGTTTTGGGCAAGAGATACAGGGGGGATGTGAGGAAAAACTTTTTTACGCAGCGAGTGGTGAGGACCTGGAACTCGCTGCCGATGGAAGTGGTGGAAGCGGAGACACTCAATGTTTTCAAGGGGAGACTGGATAGGCACTTGAGGGAAATAAACTTGCAGGGCTACGGGGATAGAGCGGGGGAATGGGACTGACTGGATTGTATACAGAGAGCCGGCACGGACTCGATGGGCCGAATGGCCTCCTTCTGTGCCGTTATGACTCTGTGACTCTCTGGGGTTTAACCAGGGCTTTGTATAGCTGTAGCTTATAAGGAGAAACTGGTTCCAGTGGCAGGAGGGTCGGTAACCAGAGGACACAGATATAAGGTCATTGACAAAAGAACCAGAGGCGAGGTGAGGAGAATTTTATTGACGCAGTGAGTTGTTGTGATCTGGAATGCGCTGCCTGAAAGGGCGGTGGAAGCAGAGTCAATAATAACGTTCACTGGGGAATTGGATAAATACTTGAAGGGGAAAAACTTTCAGGGCTATGGGGACAGAGCAGGGGGAGTGGGACTAAATGGAGAGCTCTTTCAAAGAGCCGGCACAGGCACGATGGGCTGAATGGCCTCCTTCTGTGCTGTCTGATTCTATGAGCCACTCCTAGAGTGGAGTGGTGCCCGCAGGGATCGCTTGGCAGGAAATTGGGAGGAGGTGGTTCACACGCAGACTGCACCTGATTTCGAGACGCTGTCCTTTTAAAATTGGTCCTCCACAGGCAAGGAGGGACTCGGTCCCTTTAATGAAAATCACATTGAAAAGAAGTGTCCCTGTCCCTTTAAGAGCCCTCCACCCACCATTCCCACCTTTTTCGTAAAGTCTTTGAAATTAATAATAAAAGTTCATGCAGAAAAAATGTGAGTGTGTGTCTGACTGTATTTTAGTGAGTATCTGTGTCTGTGTGTCTGTCTGACTGTATGTGTGTGTGTCTGTGTAGAATAGCATCATAGAATGATACAGCACAGAAGGAGGCCATTCGGCCCATCGTGCCTGTGCCGGCTCTTTGAAAGAGCGATCCAATTAATCCCACTCCCCCTGCTCTTTCCCCAAAGCCCTGTAAATGTTTTCCCTTCAAGTATTTACCTCAATCTCTTTTGAATTATAATATCGAATCTGCTTCCACCGCCCTTTCAGGCAGCGCATTCCAGATCACAACAACTTGGTGTAAAAATCTGTTTCCTCATGTCACCTCTGGTTCTTTTGCCAATCGCCTTAAATCTGGTTTCTGTCCCTTCAGCCATTGGAAACGGTTTCTCCTTATTTACTCTCTCAAAATCCATCCTGATTTTGAACAACTATCAAATCTCCTCTTAATCTTCTTTGCTTAAGGAGAACAAGCCCAGCTTCTCCCGTCTCTCCACGTAACTCAAGTCCCTCATCCCTGGTCCCATTCTCGTAAATTTCTTCTGCACCCTCTCTTAGGCCTTGACATCCTTCCTAAAGTGTGGTGCCCAGCGGAAGCCTAGCCAGTGCTTAGCATAACCTGCTTGCTTTTGTACTCTATTCCTCTATTATTAAAGTCAAGGATCCTGTCTGCCTTTTTTAAACAGGCTTCTCAACTTGTCCTGCCACCTTCTAAGATTTGTGTACAGACACCCCGAGGCCTCTCTGTTCCTGCACCCTCTTTAAAACTGGACCATTTAGTTTATATTGCCTCTCCTCATTCTTCCTACCAAAATGAATCACTTCACACTTCTCTACATTAAATTTAATCTGCCACGTTTCTGCCCATTTCACCAGTCTGGCTACAGCCTCCTGAAGTCTGTTACTATCCTCATTGTTTGCTACATTTCTGAGTTTCGTGTCGTCTGTAAATTTTGAAATTTTGCCCTGGATCCCCAAGTCCAGGTCATTGATATATATCAAAAAAAGCAGTGGTCCGAATCAATGTTCACGTTAAGTTGCGCGGCCACGCAGCGGTCTGGAGGTCCCGCGCAGCCGGCTCACCGCCCTATAAATGGAATAAACGCGCATGTGCGGAAATTTGAATGGGCCGTGCAGCCCGTTAAAGGGGCCACGCACCTCAAAAAAAAGAGGGAACATTGATCCTAATACCGACCCCTGGGGAACATCACTGTTTACCTCCCTCCAGTCTGAAAAGCAACCGTTCACCACTACTCTCTGCTTTCTGTCAATTCAATTCAATTCGCTTTATTGGCATGTGGCATGACAAGGTACTTCTTATGTTGCCAAAGCATCGAAAAACATTCATGGTTGTACACAAAAATACAGATCTATCCATAGTGTATAAACAGATATATCCCTGAGTGTATAAATATACATTCATATAATTTGTATATACTCTTTTCTTATATTTAGTGGTTGTCCCTCTGTTTATGGCAAGCTGTAACATAGTGTGCCGCTAAGGTTACACAATTTCTCTCTTCCCCTAGTAGGTATGGGAGTTTGTGGTCGTCATTCAAATTTCTGAATTCCGGGCATATTTTTGTGAATTTTGGGTAGAAATTCTCCCTTATGTCCTGATATTTTCTACAAGCTGTGAGGAAGTGCATCTCTGTCTCCACCACTCCCTGACTGCAGTGAGAGCATATCCTGTCCTCTCTTGGTAGCCGGGTCTGCCTGTGTCTACCTTTTTCGATCGCCAGGCTATGTTCACTAAGTCTGTACATTGTCACGGTTTTTCTCAGTTTGCTATCCTTTACCATGGTCAGGTAATCAGCCATGTTGTATTGTCTGTTTAGGGCCAAGTAGCAATTGAGTTTGCTTTGGGTTTTTGTTGTTTCTGCCCAATATGACAGATATTTTTCCTTTTGCGGAGAATTGGGAGGGGGGCGAGTGCAAACAGCACCTGATTTCTTGCCAAGCACTCACGGGAGCAGGGGATTTGCTCTCATTTAAATGTCAGTCTCTTAAATATACATTATTATAAAAGGGGAGATGCTGTCCCTTTAAAATCGGTCATCCACGGGGACGCGGTCCCTTTAATGAAAATCTCATAGAAAAAGAGAGCGCCTGTCCCTTTAAGAGAAGCCCCATCACTCGCATATTTCTCTTAATAAAGTGCTTGAAATTAATAATTAAAAACGCAGAAAATTATTTAAAAAATTAATTCAGGGAGAAAAAATATTTTTACTCACATTTGCTCCACAGGGTTTCTTGTTTCTGTTCCATCAATTTAAAAACAAACTGCTTTTTTTATGATCAGCCATGATCGCATTGAATGGCGGAGCAGGCTCGAGGGGCCGAATGGCCTACTCCTGCTCCGATCTTCAATGTTTCTATGTTTAAAACAAGTATCTTCTGTAAAATAAAATTAGTTTGAGCTGTAAAAGGAACATAAAAAATAAACTTTCCCAGGATCACAGATTCTAACCAGGCCAAAATAACAACAGAGAATGCTGGAAAAACTCAGCATCCGTGGAGAAAAATTTACAAAATGGCGGCGGGCCGACCCCAGGTCCCGCCTCCTCCTTCGCCGCGATTGCTTGGAGGACCAAAGCCCCTCGGTCGGTCCTCCAGGCTCCGCCTCCCCTCGCTCATTGGTGGAGAGCTCAGTGTCTGTCGGTGCACGCCGGCGACGTCGTGACGTTGCAGGGTGGGCGGTTGGAGCAGTCGGGAAATTAAATTCATTTAAATTAAATCTCCCGTCAGCCTCCTCTGTCCCAATCAGCCGGCGCAAGTCCCGCCCCTCGGGCTCCCCGATTGGTTGGAGGACCCGCCGCCGGCTCGCTCCTTCAGTCCCGTCCCGCTCACTCCCTATTGGTCGGAAGCTCCCGTCAATCAGGCCCTGGGCCCGGGTCCTATCTTCAATGTACTTTCAGTGATGACTCTTATAAACTGGTTTTACAGGAAATTAGAAGAGGAGGGGAGAGATTTGAAGACACTCGGTCCCTTTGTGACTCTAAAGTTGCAGCTGGCCCCGCGCATGCGCTCCATAGCCCCGCCCTCTCCTGCTCCACAGGCGACCGGCCCACATCGCGCATGCTCAGCACCCCCCACCCTGTGCCCCTGTCAATCATTCTCCCCCTCTGAACAGGCCCCGCCCCCTCCCCCCTACTCCGCATGCGCCGCCGAGCCTCGCTCCCGAAGTTGAGCCGCTACCGCGCCTGCGCAGGGCCTCCGATTCTGGGGAAGGCCCGGGCAACCGCGAGAGTCCGGATCACCGGCGGAAAGTGAGTTTTATCCGGGTTTTTTTATGTTTTGCAGAGAGAAGCGCGGGCGGGGAGATAAATAAAAAGAAAATACAAACCGCAACGTCCCGGCACCGAGTGGAGTGGATTGAGCGGCCACAGCCCCTTGTCTTCTGCAGGGAGCCGGACTGGGGCACGTCATCAACTTAACGGCGGTGACTGACGGGAGCTCCGACCAATAGGGAGAGAGCGGGCGGAGCTAGGGGGACTGAGGTGGCGGCGGGTCCTCCAACCAATCGGTGTGTCCGAGGGGCGGGACTTCCGCCGCCCGCTTCTCCCGCTGCTGAGACAAATGGAATGCAGCAGAGGGCGCTCTTTTCAGTTTGGGGCTCAGGCCTGTTAGTGGAGCAGTGCAGAGGGAACTTTACTCTGCACTGGGCTTTACTCCCTCAGCACTGCACTGGAGGGGCAGCACAGAGTTTTAGACTCGAGTCTCTGGAGTGGGATTTCAACCCACAACCTTCTGACTCAGAGGAGAGAGTGCTGCCGCCGGAGCCACGGCTGACACTCTGTATCTAACCCGTGCTGTACCTGCACTGGGAGTGTTTGATGGGACAGTGTAGAGGGAGCTTTACTCTGTATCTAACCCGTGCTGTACCTGCACTGGGAGTGTTTGATGGGACAGTGTAGAGGGAGCTTTACTCTGTATCTAACCCGTGCTGTACCTGCCCTGGGAGTGTTTGATGGGACAGTGTAGAGGGAGCATTACTCTGTATCTAACCCGTGCTGTACCTGCCCTGGGAGTGTTTGATGGGACAGTGTAGAGGGAGCTTTACTCTGTATCTAATCCGTGCTGTACCTGCCCTGGGAGTGTTTGATACATAAGAACATAAGAAATAGGAGCAGGAGTAGGCCAATCGGCCCCTCGAGCCTGCTCCGCCATTCAATAAGATCATGGCTGATCTGATCCTAACCGCCAATCCACTATCACAGAACCATCTCCTGAATCGAACAGAATTAGACACACGAAATAGGAGCAGGATCAGGCTACACGGCCCCTGGGCCCGCTCCGCTACCCACAGGGCCATGACCGATTCGGACCTAGACTCATGTCCAAATTCCTGCCCGCTCCCCGTAACCCTTAATTCCCTTTACTTCCAGGAAACTGTCTATTTCTGTTTTAAATTTATGTAATGATGTAGCTTCTACAGCTTTTTGGGGCAGCATATTCCATGGACCTACCACCCTCTGAGTGAAGTAGTTCCTCCTCATCTCAGTTTTGAAAGAGCAGCCCCTTATTCTAAGACTATGCCCCCCAGTTCTAGTTTCACCCATCATCGGGAACATCCTCCCCGCGCATCCACCCGATCCAACCCCTTCACAATCTTATATGTTTCAATAAGATCGCCTCTCATTCTTCTGAACTCCAATGAGTAGAGTCCCAATCTACTCAACCTCTCCTCATATGTCCATCCCCTCATCCCCGGGATTAACCGAGTGAACCTTCTTTGTACTGACTCGAGAGCAAGCATGTCCTTTCTTAAGTATGGACACCAAAGCTGTACGCAGTATTCCAGGTGCGGTCTCACCAATACCTTGTACAACTGAAGCAATACCTCCCTATTTTTATATTCTATCCCCCTAGCAATGAAAGCCAACATTCCATTGGCCTTCTTAATCACTTGCTGCACCTGCATACTAACCTTTTGCGTTTTGTGCACCAGGACCCCCAGATCCTTTTGTACTTCAGTACTTTCCAGTTTCTTGCCATTAAGATAATAACTTGCTCTACGATTTTTCCTGCCAAAGTGCATAACCTCACACTTTCCAGTATTGTATTCCATCTGCCAAATCTCTGCCCACTTACTTAGCCTGTCTATGTCCCCTTGCAGGTTTTTTATGTCCTCCTCACTCACTACTTTCCCTCCCGTCTTAGTATCATCTGCAAACTTTGATATGTTACACTCGGTCCCCTCCTCCAAATCGTTAATATAGATTGTAAAGAGTTGGGGACCCAGCACTGACCCCTGCGGAACAACACTAGTTACTGATTGCCAGTCTGAGAATGAACCATTTATCCCAACTCTCTGCCTTCTGTTAGATAGCCAATCCTCTATCCATGCCAGAATATTACCCCCAATCCCGTAATTTTTTATCTTAAGCAATAATCTTTTGTGTGGCACCTTGTCAAATGCCTTTTGGAAGTCTAAATACACTACGTCCACTGGTTCCCCTTTATCCAACCTATATGTTACTTCCTCAAAGAACTCCAGCAAATTTGTCAAACATGACTTCCCCTTCATAAAACCATGCTGACTTTGTCCTATTAAATTATGATTATCCAAATGTCCTGTTACTGACTCCTTAATAATGGACTCCAAAATTTTACCTACCACAGATGTTAGGCTAACCGGTCTATAGTTTCCAGCCTTCTGTCTACTGCCCTTTTTAAATAAGGGTGTTACATTAGCAGTTTTCCAGTCTGCCGGGACCATTGCCAAGTCCAGGGAGTTTTGGAAAATGATTACCAATGCATCCACAATCCCTACCGCCACTTCCCTCAAGACCCTAGGATGTAAGCCATCAGGTCCAGGTGATTTATCCGCCTTGAGTCCCATTATTTTACCGAGTACCACTTCCTTAGTGATTTTGATCGTGTTTAGCTCCTCCCCCACTTTAGCCCCCTGTTTGTCCAGTGTTCGGATATTCTTAGTGTCTTCTACTGTAAAGACTGATACAAAATATTCATTCAGTGTTTTTGCCATCTCCATATTTCCCACCATTAATTTCCCGGTCTCATCCTCTAAGGGACCAACATTTACTTCAGCCACCCTTTTTCTTTTTATATAACTATAAAAACTCTTGCTATCTGTTTTTATATTTTTTGCTAATTTACTTTCATAATCTATCTTCCCTTTCTTAATCAATCTTTTTGTTATTTTTTGCTGTCTTTTAAAGTTTTCCCAATCCTCTATCCTCCCACTAGATTTGGCTACCTTATATGCCCTTGTTTTTAGTCGAATACCATCCTTAATTTCTTTACTTAGCCACGGATGGCTGTCTTTTCTTTTACACCCTTTTCTTCTCAGTGGAATATTTTTTGGAAGTTGTAAAATAACTCCTTAAATGTACACCACTGATCATGTATCGTCTTACCCTTTAATCTATTTTCCCAATCCACTCTACTCAATTCCGCTCTCACACCTTCATAGTCTCCTTTATTCAAGCTTAGCACGCTTGTTTGAGATCCAACCTTCTCACCCTCTAATTGAACATGGAATTCAACCATGTTATGGTCACTCATTCCAAGGGGATCCTTTACTAGGACATTTTTTATTAATCCTGTCTCGTTACACAGGACCAGATCTAAAGTTGCTTGCCCCCTGGTCGGTTCAGTTACATACTGATCTAGAAACCCATCCCTAATACACTCACTGAACTCATCCTCAAGGCAGCCCTGCCCAATTTGATTTGTCGAATTAATATGATAGTTAAAATCCCCCATAATTATAGATGTTCCCTTATTACAAGCCTCAACTATTTCCTGATTGATACTCCGTCCAACAGAGTTGCCACTGTTCGGAGGCCTATAGACTACGCCCACTAGTGTTTTTTTCCCCTTATTATTCCTTACCTCCACCCAAACTGTTTCATTATCCTGATCTTTTGACCCAATATCATTTCTCTGTATTACTGTGATTCCTTCCTTTATTAACATAGCCACCCCACCTCCCCTTCCTTCCTGCCTGTCCTTCCTGATCGTTAAATAACCTGGTATGTTTAATTCCCAGGCATTGTCACCGTGCAGCCATGTTTCTGTAATGGCAACAAGATCATACCCATATGTAGTTATTTGTGCCATTAACTCGTCTATTTTGTTACGAATGCTACGTGCATTCAGATAGAGAACTCTACAACAACAGTGTAGAGGGAGCTTTACTCTGTACCTAACCCGTGCTGCACCTGCCCTGGGAGTGTTTGATGGGACAGTGTAGAGGGAGCTTTACTCTGTATCTAACCCGTGCTATACCTGCCCTGGGAGTGTTTGATGGGACAGTGTAGAGGGAGCTTTACTCTGTATCTAACCCGTGCTGGACCTGCCCTGGGAGTGTTTGATGGGACAGTGCAGAGGGAGCTTTACTCTGTATCTAACCCGTGCTGTACCTGCCCTGGGGGTGTTTGATGGGACAGTGTAGAGGGAGCTTCACTCTGTATCTAACCATGCTGTACCTGCCCTGGGAGTGTTTGATGGGACAGTGTAGAGGGAGCTTTACTCTGTATCTAACCCGTGCTGTCCCTGCCCTGGGAGTGTTTGATGGGACAGTGTTGAGGGAGCTTTACTCTGTATCTAACCCGTGCTGTACCTGCCCTCATGAGCAAATTTGGCTAGGGTAAATAAAATCAGAGAGTTAAATGCGTGGCTCAAAGACTGGTGTGGGAGAAATGGGTTTTGATTCCTGGGACACTGGCACCAGTACTGGGACAGGAGAGAGCTGTTCCGTTGGGACGGACTTCACTTGGCCAGTGCTGGGATTAGAATCCTGGCGAATTGAATAACTAGCGCTGTAGAGAGGGCTTTAAACTAATTAGTGGGGGGAGGTTTCAAGACAGCGAAAAATTAAAATGTCTGCAGAGAAGGCAATAGAGCAAGATAGCAGTGGGGGAATTAAAAACCAGAGCGTGTCAGGAAGGGACAGAATATATAAAGATAAAGGTAAAGTAGTAAAGGGGGTAAAAGCAGGAATAAATTGTCACAAAACATATTTAAAAGTTCTTTATCTGAATGCACACAGCATTCGTAACAAAATAGACGAGTTGACGGTACAAATAATTACACATGGGTATGATCTGGTGGCCATTACGGAGACATGGCTGCAGGGTGACCATGACTGGGAACTAAACATCCAGGGGTATTTGACTATTTGGAAGGACAGACGAGAAGGAAAAGGAGATGGGGTGGCTGTGTTAATAAAGGATGGAATCACTGCAATAGTGGGAAATGATATTGGGTCAAAGGATCAGGATAGTTAAACAGTTTGGGTGGATATAGGAATAATAAGGGGAAAAAGTCACTCGTGGGCATAGTTTATAGGCCTCCTAACAGTTGCAACTTTATTGGTCGGAGTATAAATCAGGAAATAGTTGGGGCTTGTAATAAGGGAACAGCTATAATCATGGGAGATTTTAACTTTCATATTGACTGGACAAATCAAATTGGGCAGGGCAGCCTTGAGGAAGAGTTCATAGAGTGCATTAGGGACGGGCTCCTTGAGCAGTATGTTACTGAACCAACCAGGGGGCAGGCAATCTTAGATGTGGTCCTGTGTAATGAGACAAGATTAATAAAAAATGTCCTAGTAAAGGATCCCCTTGGAATGAGTGACCATAACATGGTTGAATTCCAAATTCAGTTGGAGGGTGAGAGAGTTGATTCTCAAACCAGCGTACTAAGCTTAAATAATGGAGACTATGAAGGTATGAGAGCAGAGTTGACTAAAGTGGACTGGGAAAATAGATTAAGGTGTAAGACGGTACATGAGCAGTGGTGTACATTCAAGGAGATATTTCACAACTTTCAAGAAAAATATATTCCACGAAAAATATATTCCACCGAGGAAAAAGGGGCGTAAAAGAAAAGACAGCCATCCATGGCTAAGTAAAGTAATAAAGGATAGTATCCGACTGAAAACAAGGGCATATAAAGTAGCCAAATCTAGTGGGAGGATAGAAGATTGGGAAGCATTTAAAAGCCAGCAAAGAATAACTAAAAGATTAATTAAGAAAGGGAAGATAGATTATGGAAGTAAACAAGGAAAAAATATAAAAACAGATAGCAAGACTTTCTACAGTTACATAAAAAGAAAAAGGGTGGCTAAAGTGAATGTTGGTCCCTTAGAGGATGAGACCGGGAAATTAATGGTGGAACATGGAGATTGCAAAAACGCTGAACAAATATTTTGTATCAGTCTTTACAGTAGAGGACACTAAAAATATCCCAACACTGGACAAACAGGGGGCTATAGGGGGGGAGGAGCTAAACACAATTAAAATCACTAAGGAGATGGTACTCGGTAAGATCATGGGACTTAAGGCGGATAAATCCCCTGGACCTGATGGCTTACATCCTAGGATCTTAAGAGAGGTAGTGGCTGGAATTGCGGATGCATTGGTGGTAATTTTCCAAAACTCCCTGGATTCAGGCAAGGTCCCAGCAGATTGGAAAACTGCTAATGTAACGCCCTTACTTAAAAAGGGAGGTAGACAAAAGGCTGGAAATATTGACCAGTTAGCCTAACATCTGTGGTTGGTAAAAAGTTGGAGTCCATTATTAAGGAAGCAGTAACAGGACATTTGGATAAGCATAATTTAATCGGACAGAGGTAGCGTGATTTTATGAAGGGGAAGTCATGTTTGACAAATTTGCTCGAATTCTTTGAGGATGTAACAAACAGGGTGGATAAAGGGGAACCAGTGGATGTGGTGTATTTGGACTTCCAAAAGGCATTTGACAAGGTGCCACACAAAAGATTACTGCACAAGATAAAAAATCACGGGATTGGGGGTAATACACTGGCATGGGTGGAAGTTTGGCTAGCTAACAGAAAACAGAGAGTTGGGATAAATGGTTCATTCTCGGGTTGGCAATCAGTAACTAGTGGTGTTCCGCAGGGGTCAGTGCTGGGACCCCAACTCTTTACAATCTATATTAACAATTTGGAGGAGGGGACCGAGTGCAACATATCCAAGTTTGCCAATGATATAAAGATGGGAGGGAAAGCAGTGAGTGAGGAGGACATAAAAAACCTGCAAAAGGACATAGACAGGCCAAGTGAGTGGACAGAAATTTGGCAGATGGAATATAATGTTGGAAAGTGTGAGGTTATGCACTTTGGCAGAAAAAATCAAAGAGCAAGTTATTATCTAAATGGAGAGAAACTGCAAAGTGCTACAGTACAAAGGGATCTGGGGGACCTGGTGCATGAAACACAGAAGGTTAGTATGCAGGTACAGCAGGTGATCAGGAAGGCCAATGGAATCTTGACTTTTATTGCAAGGGGGATGGAGTATAAAAACAGGGAAGTCTTGCTTCAGTTATACAGGGTACTGGTGAGGCCACACCTGGAATATTGCGTACAGTTTTGGTTTCCATATTTAAAAGATATACTTGCTCTCGAGGCAGTTCAGAGAAGGTTCACTCGGTTGATTCCGGAGATGAGGGGGTTGACTTATGAGGAAAGGTTGAGTAGGTTGGGCCTCTACTCATTGGAATTCAGAAGAATGAGAGGCGATCTTATCGAAACATATAAGATTGTGAGGGGGCTTGATCGGGTGGATGCGGGGAGAAAGTTTCCACTGATGGGTGAGACTAGAACTAGGGGGCATAATCATAAAATAAGGGGCTGCCGTTTCAAAACTGAGATGAGGAGAAACTTCTTCACTCAGAGGGTGGTAAATCTATGGAATTTGCTAGCTCAGATAGCTGTGGAAGCTGCGACATTAAATAAATTTAAAATGGAGATAGACAGTTTCCTAACTGATAAAGGAATTAGGGGTTACGGGGAGCGGGCAGGGAAGCGGACGTGAGTCTAGGTTCGGATCAGCCATGATCCTATTGAATGGCGGAGCAGGCCCGAGGGGCCATATGGCCTACTTCTGCTCCTACTTCTTATGTCCTTATGTTCTTTTTCTCTTCACATATCTATAAAAGCTTTTACAGTCAGTTTTTATGTTCCCTGAAAGCTTACTCTCATATTCTTTTTTCCCCTTCATAATTAATCCCTTTGTCCTCCTTTGTTGAATCCTAAACTGCTCCCAATCCTCAGGTTTACTGCTTTTTCTGGCCAATTTATATGCCCTCTCCTTGGATCTTATGCTATCCCTAATTTCCCTTGTAGCCACGGTTGAGTCACCTTTTTTGTTTTATTTTGATGCCAAACTGGGATGAACAAATTCTGTAGTTCATCCATGCGGTCTTTGAATGTTTGCCATTGCCTATCCACTGTCAACCCTTTGAGTGACATTCCCCAATCAATCCTACACAACTCGCTCCTCAGACCATCGTAGTTTCCTTTATTTAAATTTAGGACCCTAGTCTCAGAGTCAACAACTTCATTCTCCATCTTAATGAAGAATTCGATCATATTATGATCACTCCGACCTAACAGGCATCGTACAACAAGATTGCTAATTAATCCTCTCTCATTACATAATACCCAGTCTAAGATGGCCTGATCTCTGGTTAGTTCCTCGACATATTGGTCCAGGAAACCATCCCGTAAACACTCCAGGAATTCCTCCTCCACAGCAGAGGACATGAGAGGGAGGGAGTCCCTTCAAATGTGGAGGAGGTAGGTGTCCCTTTAAATGTGGAGGGGGTGGATGTCCCTTTAAATGTGGCGGCGGTGGGTGTCCCTTTAAATGTGGAGGGGCTGGGTGTCCCTTTAAATGTGGAGTGGTGGGTGTCCCTTTAAATGTGGAGGGGGTGGGTGTCCCTTTAAATGTGGACGGGGTGGGTGTCCCTTTAAATGTGGAGAGGCGGGGCCGCGCATGCTCATTTGGCCCCAACACAAAACGAGGCTGCCAGTGCGCCTGCGCGGGGCCTCCGGGCAGCAGGGGAAGGCCGGGCCCGGGGAAGAGGCGTATTCAGGCCGGGGTAAAGTAAAGTGTTGGAGAATCGATTTAAATCAAGGTGAGTTGGGGGAGCAGAGAGCGAGATTATAAAGTAAAAGACCAGAAAAACCAAACCTGAGAGTCGGGCGGGACCTCCGCGGACGCCGGACGGAGCGGATTGGTCTGCGCGGGGTGGCAGTGTGAGCCGGAGCAATGTGATTCTGACTGACGGGAGCGCTGACCAATAGGAAGAGGGCTGAGCTGGTAGAACTGAACTGGGCACCTGGTTCTCCAACCAATGGCGGCGCGGCAAGGGGGCGGGACCTTCCTCCGCCAGCGCTGAGTCTGGGGCCCGCTTGTGACGTCATCACAGGAAGAGGCCCAATCAGGGAAGGGGCTGCGGCCGCTCAATCCGCTCCGCTCGGTGCCGGGAGGGCGCTGGGACGGTGCGGTTTGTATTTTCTTTTTATTTATCTCCCCGCCCGCGCTTCTCTCCGCTATATAAAAAAAAAACCCTGCTAAAACTCACTTTCCGCTGGTGATCCGGACTCTCGCGGTTGCCCGGGCCGACCCAGAATCCGAAGCCCTGCGCAGGCGCGGTAGCAGCTCAACTTCGGGAGCGGGGCCCGGCGGCGCATGCGGAGGAGGGGGCGGGGCCTTTTCAGAGGGGGAGGATGATTGACAGGGGCCCAGGGGGTGTGCTGAGCATGCGCGGTGCGGGCCGGGCGCCTGTGGAGCAGGAGAGGGCGGGGCCATGGGGCGCATGCGCGGGGTCAGCTGCAACTTTAGAGTCACAAAGGGACCGAGTGTCTTCAAATCTCTCCCCGCCTCTTCTAATTTCCTGTAAAACCAGTTTATAAAAGTCATCACTGAAAGTACATAGAAGATAGAACCCGGGCCCAGGGCCTGATTGACGGAGCTTCCGACCAATAGGGAGCGAGCGGGGCGGGGCTGGAGGAGCGAGCCGGCGGCGGGTCCTCCAACCAATCGGGGAGCCCGAGGGGCGGGACTTGCGCCGGCTGATTGGGACAGAGGAGGCTGACGGGAGATTTAATTTAAATTAATTTAATTTCCCGCCTGCTCCAACCGTCCACCCTGCAACGTCACGGCGTCGCTGGCGTGCACCGACTGACACTGAGCACTCCACCAATGAGCGAGGGGAGGCGGAGCCTGGAGGACCGACCGAGGGGCTTTGGTCCTCCAACCAATCGCGGCGAAGGAGGAGGCGGGACCTGGGATCGGCCCACCGCCATTTTGTAAAGCGGCGTGGTCAGAATCTGTGATCCTGGGAAAGTTTATTTTTAATGTTCCTTTCACATTTTACAGCTCAAACTAATTTTATTTTACAGAAGATACTTGTTTTAAACATATAAACATTGAAGATAGGAGCAGGAGTCGGCCATTCGGCCCTTCGAGCCTGCTCCGCCATTCAATAAGATCATGGCTGATCTGATCCTAACCGCCAATCCACTATCACAGAACCATCTCCTGAATCTAACAGAATTAGACACACGAAATAGGAGTGGGATCAGGCTACACGGCCCCTGGGCCTGCTCCACTACCCACAGGGCCATGACCGATCCGAACCTAGACTCATGTCCAAACTCCTGCCCACTCCCCGTAACCCTTAATTCCCTTTACTTCTAGGAAACTGTCTATTTCTGTTTTTAATTTATGTAATGATGTAGCTTCTACAGCTTTTTGGGGCAGCATATTCCATGGACCTACCACCATCTGAGTGAAGTAGTTCCTCCTCATCTCAGTTTTGAAAGAGCAGCCCCTTATTCTAAGACTATGCCCCCTAGTTCTAGTTTCACCCATCATCGGGAACATCTTCCCCGCATCCACCCGATCCAAACCCTTCACAATCTTATATGTTTCAATAAGATCGCCTCTCATTCTTCTGAACTCCAATGAGTAGAGTCCCAATCTACTCAACCTCTCCTCATATGTCCATCCCCTCATCCCCGGGATTAACCGAGTGAACCTTCTTTGTACTGACTCGAGAGCAAGTATGTCCTTTCTTAAGTATGGACACCAAAACTGTACGCAGTATTCCAGGTGCGGTCTCACCAATACCTTGTACAACTGAAGCAATACCTCCCTATTTTTATATTCTATCCCCCTAGCAATGAAAGCCAACATTCCATTGGCCTTCTTAATCACTTGCTGCACCTGCATACTAACCTTTTGAGTTTCGTTCACCAGGACCCCTAGATCCCTTTGTACTT
Organism: Somniosus microcephalus; assembly: GCF_052327205.1. NCBI lineage: Eukaryota > Metazoa > Chordata > Chondrichthyes > Squaliformes > Somniosidae > Somniosus > Somniosus microcephalus. The sequence continues at coordinate 9,528,134 of NC_140990.1, read as the reverse complement.
CAGTACTTTCCAGTTTCTTGCCATTAAGATAATAAGTTGCTCTACGATTTTTCCTGCCAAAGTGCATAACCTCACACTTTCCAGTATTGTATTCCATCTGCCAAATCTCTGCCCACTTACTTAGCCTGTCTATGTCCCCTTGCAGGTTTTTTATGTCCTCACTCACTACTTTCCCTCCCATCTTAGTATCATCTGCAAACTTTGATATGTTACACTCGGTCCCCTCCTCCAAATCGTTAATATAGATTGTGAAGAGTTGGGGACCCAGCACTGACCCCTGCAGAACACCACTAGTTACTGATTGCCAGTCTGAGAATGAACCATTTATCCCAACTCTCTGCCTTCTGTTCGATAGCCAATCCTCTATCCATGCCAGAATATTACCCCCAATCCCGTGATTTTTTATCTTAAGCAATAATCTTTTGTGTGGCACCTTGTCAAATGCCTTTTGGAAGTCTAAATACACTACGTCCACTGGTTCCCCTTTATCCACCCTGTATGTTACTTCCTCAAAGAACTCCAGCAAATTTGTCAAACATGACTTCCCCTTCATAAAACCATGCTGACTTTGTCCTATTAAATTATGATTATCCAAATGTCCTGTTACTGTCTCCTTAATAATGGACTCCAAAATTTTACCTACCACAGATGTTAGGCTAACCGGTCTATAGTTTCCAGCCTTCTGTCTACTGCCCTTTTTAAATAAGGGTGTTACATTAGCAGTTTTCCAGTCTGCCGGGACCTTTGCTGAGTCCAGGGAGTTTTGGAAAATGATTACCAATGCATCCACAATCCCTACCGCCACTTCCCTCAAGACCCTAGGATGTAAGCCATCAGGTCCAGGTGATTTATCCGCCTTGAGTCCCATTATTTTACCGAGTACCACTTCCTTAGTGATTTTGATCGTGTTTAGCTCCTCCCCCCCCCCTTTAGCCCCCTGTTTGTCCAGTGTTGGGATATTCTTAGTGTCTTCTACTGTAAAGACTGATATAAAATATTCATTCAATGTTTTTGCCATCTCCATATTTCCCACCATTAATTTCCTGGTCTCATCCTCTAAGGGACCAACATTTACTTCAGCCACCCTTTTTCTTTTTATATAACTATAAAAACTCTTGCTATCTGTTTTTATATTTTTTGCTAATTTACTTTCATAATCTATCTTCCCTTTCTTAATCAATCTTTTTGTTATTTTTTGCTGTCTTTTAAAGTTTTCCCAATCTTCTATCCTCCCACTAGATTTGGCTGCCTTATATGCCCTTGTTTTTAGTCGAATACTATCCTTAGTTTCTTCACTTAGCCACGGATGGCTGTCTTTTCTTTTACACCCTTTTCTTCTCAGTGGAATATATATTTTTTGGAAGTTGTAAAATAACTCCTTAAATGTACACCACTGATCATGTATCGTCTTACCCTTTAATCTATTTTCCCAATCCACTCTACTCAATTCCGCTCTCATACCTTCATAGTCTCCTTTATTCAAGCTTAGCACGCTTGTTTAAGATCCAACCTTCTCACCCTCTAATTGAATATGGAATTCAGCCATGTTATGGTCACTCATTCCAAGGGGATCCTTTACTAGGACATTTTTAATTAATCCTGTTAATGCGATCATGGCTAATCATAAAAAAAGCAGTTCGTTTTTAAATTGATGAAACAGAAACAAGAAACCCTGTGGAGCAAATGTGAGTAAAAATATTTTTTCTCCCGGAATTAATTATTTAATTATTAATTTTCTGCGTTTTTAATTATTAATTTCAAGCACTTTGAGAAATATGGGAGTGGTGGGGGTTCTCTTAAAGGGACAGGCGCTCTTTTTTTAGGAGATTTTCATTAAAGGGACCGCCTCCCCGTGGATGACCGATTTTAAAGGGACAGCGTCTCCCTTTTTATAATGTATATGTAAGAGACTGACATTTAAAGTAGGGCTAATCCCCTGCTCCCCTGAGTGCTTGGCGAGAAATCAGGTGCTGTTTGCTCTCGCCCCCCCTCCCAATTCTCTGCCAAGGGACAGAAAGCAGAGAGTAGTGGTGAACGGTTTCTTTTCAGACTGGAGGGAGGTAAACAGTGATGTTCCCCAGGGGTCGGTATTAGGATCAATGTTCCCTCTTTTTTTTTGAGATGCGTGGCCCCTTTAACGGGCTGCACGGCCCATTCAAATTTCCGCACATGCGCGTTTATTCCATTTATAGGGCGGTGAGCCGGCTGCGCGGGACCTCCAGACCGCTGCGTGGCCACACAACTTAACGTGAACATTGATTCGGACCACTGCTTTTTTTGATATATATTAATGACCTGGACTTGGGGATCCAGGGCAAAATTTCAAAATTTACAGATGACACGAAACTCGGAAATGTAGCAAACAATGAGGATAGTAACAGACTTCAGGAGGATGTAGCCAGACTGGTGAAATGGGCAGAAACATGGCAGATTAAATTTAATGTAGAGAAGTGTGAAGTGATTCATTTTGGTAGGAAGAATGAGGAGAGGCAATATAAACTAAATGGTCCAGTTTTAAAGAGGGTGCAGGAACAGAGAGGCCTCGGGGTGTATGTACACAAATCTTAGAAGGTGGCAGGACAAGTTGAGAAGGCTGTTAAAAAAGCATACAGGATCTTTGACTTTATTAATAGAGGAATAGAGTACAAAAGCAAGCAGGTTATGCTAAGCCTTTATAAAACACTGGCTAGGCTTCCGCTGGGCACCACACTTTAGGAAGGATGTCAAGGCCTAAGAGAGGGTGCAGAAGAAATTTATGAGAATGGGACCAGGGATGAGGGACTTGAGTTACGTGGAGAGACGGGAGAAGCTGGGGTTGTTCTCCTAAAGCAAAGAAGATTAAGAGGAGATTTGATAGAGTTGTTCTAAATCAGGATGGATTTTGAGAGAGTAAATAAGGAGAAACCGTTTCCAATGGCTGAAGGGACAGAAACCAGATTTAAGGCGATTGGCAAAAGAACCAGAGGTGACATGAGGAAACAGATTTTTACACCAAGTTGTTGTGATCTGGAATGCGCTGCCTGAAAGGGCGGTGGAAGCAGATTCGATATTATAATTCAAAAGAGATTGAGGTAAATAGTTGAAGGGAAAACATTTACAGGGCTTTGGGGAAAGAGCAGGGGGAGTGGGATTAATTGGATCGCTCTTTCAAAGAGCAGGCACGATGGGCCGAATGGCCTCCTTCTGTGCTGTATCATTCTATGATGCTATTCTACACAGACACACACACATACAGTCAGACAGACACACAGACACAGATACTCACTAAAATACAGTCAGACACACACTCACATTTTTTCTGCATGAACTTTTATTATTAATTTCAAAGACTTTACGAAAAAGGCGGGAGTGGTGGGCGGAGGGCTCTTAAAGGGACAGGGACACTTCTTTTCAATGTGATTTTCATTAAAGGGACCGAGTCCCTCCTTGCCTGTGGAGGACCAATTTTAAAAGGACAGCGTCTCGAAATCAGGTGCAGTCTGCGTGTGAACCACCTCCTCCCAATTTCCTGCCAAGCGATCCCTGCAGGCACCACTCCACTCTAGGAGTGGCTCCTAGAATCAGACAGCACAGAAGGAGGCCATTCAGCCCATCGTGCCTGTGCCGGCTCTTTGAAAGAGCTCTCCATTTAGTCCCACACCCCTGCTCTGTCCCCATAGCCCTGAAAATTTTTCCCCTTCAAGTATTTATCCAATTCCCCAGTGAACGTTATTATTGACTCTGCTTCCACCGCCCTTTCAGGCAGCGCATTCCAGATCACAACAACTCACTGCGTAAATAAAATTCTCCTCACCTCGCCTCTGGTTCTTTTGTCAATGACCTTATATCTGTGTCCTCTGGTTACCGACCCTCCTGCCACTGGAAACAGTTTCTCCTTATAAGCTCCAGCTATACAAAGCCCTGGTTAGACCCCAGAGAGTCACAGAGTCATAACGGCACAGAAAGAGGCCATTCGGCCCATCGAGTTCGTGCCGGCTCTCTGTATACAATCCAGTCAGTCCCATTCCCCCGCTCTATCCCCGTAGCCCTGCAAGTTTATTTCCCTCAAGTGCCTATCCCGTCTCCCCTTGAAAACATTGAGTGTCTCCGCTTCCACCACTTCCATCGGCAGCGAGTTCCAGGTCCTCACCACTCGCTGCGTAAAAAAGTTTTTCCTCACGTCCAACCTGTATCTCTTGCCCAAAACCTTAAATCTGTGTCCCCTAGTCCTTGTACTATCAACTCGTGGGCACAGCCTTTCCCCGTCTAGCCTATCCAAACCCGCCATAATCTTGTACACCTCTATCAAATCACCCCTCAACCTCCTTTGCTCTAATAAAAACAAATCCAGCTTCTCCAACCTGTCCTTGTAGCTAAGATCCCCCATCCCCAGAACCATTCTGGGAAATCTCTGCACCCTCTCAAGGGCCTTCACATCCTTCCTAAAGTGTGGTGACCAGAACTGGACGCAATACTCCAGTTGTGGCCTAACCAGCGCTTTATAAAGGTTCAGCATAACTTCTCTACTTTTGTACTCAATACCTCTATTTATGAAGCCCAAGATCCCATATGCTTTGTTAACCACTCTCTCAATATGTCCCGCCACCTTCAGGGACCTACGCACATTAACTCCCAGGAACTCCCTGGAGCACTGTGTACAGTTCTGGGCACCGCAGCTCAGAAAGGATATATTGGCCTTGGAAGGAGTGCAGCACAGATTGACCAGAATGTTACCCGGGCTCCAAGGGTTAGATTATGAGGAGAGATTACATAAACTAGGCTTGTGTTCCCTGGAATCTAGAAGGTTAAGGAGTGATTGAGGATTTTAGGATTTTGAAAGGAATTGGTAGAGTAGATAGAGAGAAACTTTTTCCGCCAGTGGGGCAGTTGAGGACAAGGGGACATCACCTTAAAATCAGAGCCAGGCCATTCAGGAGAGAAGTTGGGAAACACTTCTTCACACAAAGGGTGGTAGAAGTGTGGAACCCTCTCCCACAGAAAGCAGTCGATGCCAGCTCAATTAATCATTTTAAATCCCAGAGCGATAGATTTTTGTTAGACAAGGGAGCAAAGGGATATGGAGCCAAGGCAGGTGGGTGGAGTTAAGACACAGATCGGCCATGATCTCATTGAATGGCGGAACAGGCTGGAGAGGCTGAATGGCCTCCTCCTGTTCCCATGCTCCTATTTACTCTATCAAAACCCTTCATGTTTTGAACACCTCTGTTAAATCTCCGCTGCACCTTCTCTGCTCCAAGGAGAACAATCCCAGCTTCTCCAGTCTCTCCACGTAACTGAAATCCTCTGTGTATTTGTCGTGGTGCAGCAGGCTATAGCAAACAGCTTTCTTAAGAACATAAGAAATAGGAGCAGGAGCAGGCCATTCGGCCCTTCGAGCCTGCTCCGCCATTCAATAAGATCATGGCTGATCTTCTACCTCATCTCCACCTTCCCGCCCGATCCCCATATCCCTCGATTCCCCATGAGTCCCAAAATCTATCGATCTCAGCCTTGATTATACTCAATGACTGAGCCTCCACAGCCCTCTGGGGCAGAGAATTCCAAAGATTCACCTCCCTCTGAGTGAAGAAATTTCTCCTCAGCTCAGTCCTAAATGGCCGACCCCTTATTCTGAGACTGTGACCCCTGGTTCTAGACTCCCCAGCCAGGGGAAACAGTCTCCCAGCATCTACCCTGTCAAGCCCTGTAAGAATTTTGTATGTTTCAATGACATCAACTCTCATTCTTAAAAATTCCTGGGAATATAGGCCTAGACTCCTCAATCTCTCCTCATAGGACAATCCCCCCATCCCAGGAATCAGTCTGGTGAATCTTTGTTGCTCTCCCTCTAAGGCAAGTATATCCTTCCTTAGGTAAGGAGACCAAAACTGTACACAGTACTCCAGGTGTGGTCTCACCAAGGCCCTGTATAATTGCAGTAAGACTTTACTCTTATACTCCAATCCTTTTGTAATAAAGACTAACATACTGTTGGATCCGTGGTTCAGTGGATATGCTGTTATTAAATAATCACACGGATGCTGTACATTAACAATAAACAGGTCTTTACTGGAGGAGGGTAGTCTCAAGACTGGGGGTACAGAGGCATGCGCAAAGCTTATATACCGGTGTGGTCACTGCCGGTACTACAGTATACAGGAGCTGTAAAAGTAGTTCTGACTGAAAGGCACATACACTACAATTCCTCCCCTTTTAGATTAGTAGTACCCCTAATATTCAAATAACAATTAACATTTCAACATGTACATTAAACAACAAAAGTCCATTTATAGATTCAGTCTTTGGGGCGGCTTCCTGACCCTTTCGGGATAGAGCCTTTCCAGAGGTTCTTGTTCTTGGTGCAGAGGCAATTCTGACCCCTTTTCATCGGGTTCCACTGCTACTGGGTCTGAGGTAGATGCTACCGGTATGTCGGGTTCATCCCCAGGTACTCGAGACATGGGGTTGACGCGCTCCTGTGACGCTAAGATCTGATCGACGTGGCGTCTCACAATGTTCTCCCCGACATCCACTGTGTACATTAATGGCCCCTGCCTTGTACATATAGTTCCGGGTTGCCATTTCTCTGTTCGATAGTCACGGGCCAAGACTGGTTGCCCTACATTGAAGCTCCTTGTCGGCTTCTCATTGATGTGCTGGAATTGTTTGTCCTCAACATTTCTTCGCACATTTGGTCTGAGCAAGTCCAGACGAGATCTCAACCTTCGGTTAAAGAACATCATGGCCGGGGTCTGGTTGGTAACTGCATGTGTCACGTTTCGGTAGGCTAATAAGAAATTGTCCATCTTATGCTGTAGTGGAATTTCATCGTCGCACATGGCCTTTATCGCCTTCTTAAAGGTTTGTACGAACCTCTCAGCCAATCCATTTGTGGCTGGATGATACGGGGCGGATGTGTAATGCCTTACCCCATTCCTTCTCATAAATTTTTGGAACTCGTCGGACACAAACTGTGGTCCATTATCAGAGCAAATCTGCTCTGGCAAACCGTTTCTGGCAAATATGGTCCATAGGACTGCAATCGTTTTCTCTGTAGTGGTTGAAGACATTTGTATCACCTCAGGCCACTTTGAATGAGCATCCACTGCTATTAAGAACATTGAGACCATGAATGGACCAGCGAAATCAATATGCACCCGTTGCCATGGAGAGGAGGGCCACTCCCATGGGTGTAGAGGGGCATGTGGTGGTGCATTTTGGACCTTCTGGCATCCTAAGCAACTCTTAGTTAGGTCTTCGATTTGTTGATCGATTCCCGGCCACCACACAAGCCCTAGCAAGGCTTTTCATTTTCACTCCCCCCAGATGACCTTCATGTAGCTCATTTAGCACTCTCTCCCTTAACTTGGGTGGAATCACCACTCTGGATCCACACATCACTGTCCCCTGGCATACTGACAGCTGTTCTCTTCTGGATGAAAATGTTGGCAACAGTGAGTCGCCATGAGTTGGCCATCCCCTCACCGTCAATTCATATACCCGAGACAGCGTCGGATCATTGCGGGTCTCCATCTCTATATCCGCGTTCGTTACTGGCAATCGTTCAATTATTGATGAATAAAATATCTCGATAGGGTCCACTGTTGGTGCTTCCTCCACAGTAGGCAGTGGCAGGCGCGATAGCCCATCAGTGTTCCCATGCTGTTTCGTGCCTTTATATTCTATTTCATATTGATTCGCCCCTAGAAACAGGGACCATCTTTGTAACCGCTGTGCAGTCATCACTCGAATGCCCTTCTTAGGATTAAAGATGGAGACAAGTGGTTGGTGGTCAGTCAGCAAGGTGAACTTCTGCCCATGCAGATAGTGGTTGAATTTTTTTACTCCCCATACTAGGCTGAGGGCCTCCCTGTCAATCTGAACGTAGTTGCGCTCGGCTGAGGTTAGTGACCGAGACGCAAAGGCTACTGGCCTCTCCAACCTGTCAGGGAATTTGTGCGACAGCACCGCTCCAATACCGTAGGGTGATGCATCACATGCCAAACGAATTGGTAGTGCTGGGTTGAAATGGGCCAACACCTCTTTTGATGTGATCAATTCTTTACACTACTGGAAAGCTCATCTACGTTCGTCACCCCACTTCCATGGTACCCCTGTTTGCAGTAGGGTGTTCAGTGGGTGTAATACCGTAGACAAATTTGGTAAGAACTTATGGTAGTAGTTTACCAGCCCGAGGAACGACCTCAGTTGTGACACATTTTCCGGTGCTGGAGCCTTGACTACTGCCTCAATCTTGTCAGGGGACTTATGTAACCCCTCTTCATCGATGACGTGGCCACAATACGAGATCTGTTTCTGGAAAAACTCGCACTTGTGGCGATTAGCTCGTAGCCCATACTCCTTTAATCTGGTGAGCACCTTCTCCAAGTTGGCGAGGTGATCACCGTCATTTTTGCCCGTGACCAAGATGTCGTCCAAATAACCCTGGGTCCCTGGAATCCCTTGCAGGACCTGATCCATCGCCCTTTGCCAGATAGCCGGAGCCGAGGCTACTCCAAACACCAGCCGGTTGTATTGATAAAGACCCTTATGAGTGTTGATCGTAAGGTATTTCGAAGCTTCTTCTACCTCCATTTGCAAGTATGCCTGGGCTAGATCAATTTTGGTGAAGCGTTTACCTCCAGATAGCAAGGCGAAGATATCCTCAATTCGTGGAAACGGATATTGTACCGTGTGAAGGACTGGGTTCACTGTCACCTTAAAATCCCCACAGATGCGGACCTTCTTTGGTTCCCCAGGCGTATTACTCAACGACCTCTTCATTACAGGAACGATGGGTGTTGCCCACTCGCTCCAGTCCACTTTGGACAGTACCCCTGAATGTTCCAACCCTTCCAGCTCTGCTTCAACAGCTGGTCTGATCGCATAAGGCACTGGTTTGGCCTTCAGAAACTTTGGGCTTGCATTTTCCTCTATTTTAATCGTTGCTGTTATTCCTTTTAGTGTTCCTAGTCCCTCCTGGAACACTTCTTTTGTGTCAGTTAGCATTTTTGACAGTCGTCCAGGTGTGACGTCGTCATCCTTTTTGGCCTCAACCTTCAGTGCCTGCATGGAATGCCAATCTAATTGTATCTTCCGGATCCATTCACATCCTAGCAGTGGTGGTCCTCCATCTGGCAATACATATATATCCATTTTAGGTATTTCCTGGCCTTTATATGTCACTTTCACGCTTATTTTTCCTTTGGGGTAGACTTTTTGCCCCGTATACGTCTTCAAGACAATCTCTGTAGCTTTCAAGGGTATGTGTGAAAATAGCCGCTTGTAGTCTCTTTGATTTATGATTGTTAGCGCTGACCCTGTGTCCAATTCCATTTTCACTTGGACTCCGTCTATCTTGAGTGTAACCCAGATAGTCTGGTGATCCTCCATTTCTGTTACCTTATGTAGTTTCAGACAACCCAGCTCCTTGATTCCGGAGTCTGTGTCACTTTTCTGTTCGTCTGAACCACTGTCCATCACCTGGTGTACCTTTTTGTACTTCTCCTGTGGAGATTTCTTACTGTTGGTTTTCTTCCCAGACCTGCAGACTCTTGCTGTGTCCTGCTTTCCCACACTGTCTGCACACTTGGTCCTTGAACCAACAATCTTTCTGGTCATGTGTTGTTCTGCCGCAGCGATAGCATTTCCCTGTTCCATAGGACATTTCATTGGTGCCATATTCTTGCGGTCTCCGTTGTATCTCTGCAGCGCCTCTTGCGGCTGCTTCGTGTGATACTGCCATACTGAAAGCTTTGTCCAGCGTAAGGTCCTTTTCTGATAGAAGCCGTCTCTGGGTTCCTTCACTTTGTAGCCCACACACAAACTTGTCCCTTAACGTATCTGCTAGTCCCGCTCCAAACTGGCAGTGTTTCGATAGCTTGCGCAGTTCTGTTAGGTACTCAGCATTGCTTTCGTCTTTGTGTTGGTTCCTTTTATGGAACTTAAATCGTTCTGCTATCAGCAGCGGTGTGGGGTTTAAGTGGTCCTGTAGGATTTCTACTATGCTTTCAAAATTCTTGTTTACCGGCTTCTCTGGGGTTATTAGATTTCGTAGTAACCCATAAGTTTTTGCACCCATGGAATTTAACAGAACCAGTGCTTTATTAGCATCTGGCACTTCATTCGCCCTGCAGTACACCTCAATACGTTCCACATATGTCGCCCAATCTTCGACTTCATTGTCGAACGTAGAGATACTGCCATTCTTCGGCATCCTTGGGTGTGAGTTAACTGTCAAAAATGGCGCCTCCCGCGCTTCCCCTTCTTCTCCGCTGGCACAAAATGGCGTCTCCCGCGCTTTCCTTCCTTCCCGCGCTCGCCCTTCTTCTCCGCTGCGGCTTCTAAAAATGGCGTCTCCCGTGCGCTTTCTTCTTCTCCGCGGCTCAATGGCGCCCCCCGCGCTCCCCTTTCTTCGCCCCACGGACCCTGTTCAGCCCGTGAGCCCTGGCTGTGCTCTGCATGGTCTTTTTATATTTTTCGACGCCGCTCAATCTAGAACCCGGCTGTTTCTCTACCCTCTCTCTCTCCGGTTTGTTTTCTTTTTCTCGACGCTGCTCGGTGTTCAACCCCCGGCTGCGCCCAGCGCTCTTCACCCTCTGTCTTACCCCGTCGATGCTGCTCAGCTTTCTCTCTGCCGTCGGTCGGCTCCAGCTGCCGCTGCTCGGGAAGGGTCTGCGCTGGACCTGTCGTCGGTCTCTTGCTGCTCGTCATGGCTGGGGAACCAAGCCCGGCTCTCCACAGCCTCCCCTGTGAAGTTCAATCTCTGCATGACTGCTGGGCGGTTGCTCGTGGTCGACGCCCGTGTTCCTGGCCTCGACTTTTTTTTAATGTTGCAGGCAGATTCGAATCGCCACTCGTCGCCACTGTTGGATCCGTGGTTCAGTGGATATGCTGTTATTAAATAATCACACGGATGCCGTACATTAACAATAAACAGGTCTTTACTGGAGGAGGGTAGTCTCAAGACTGGGGGTACAGAGGCATACGCAAAGCTTATATACAGGTGTGGTCACTGCCGGTACTACTGTATACAGGAGCTGTAAAAGTAGTTCTGACTTAAAGGCACATACACTACAGAAAGGCTTTGGGGAGTCAGGAGGTGAGACACTCGCCGCAGAATTCCCAGCCTCTGGCCTGCTCTTGTAGCCACAGTATTTATATGGCTGGTCCAGTTCAGTTTCTGATCAATGGTAACCCCCAGGATGTTGATAGTGGGGGATTCAGTGATGGTAATGCCATTGAATGTCAAGGGGAGATGGTTAGAGTCTCGCTTGTTGGAGATGGTCATTGCCTGGCACTTGTGTGGTGCGAATGTTACTTGCCACTTGTCAGCCCAAGTCTGAATGTTGTCCAGGTCTTGCTGCATATGGACACGGACTGCGTCAGTATCTGACGAGTCTCAAATGGTGCTGAACAGTGTGCAATCATCAGCGAACATCCCCACTTCTGACCTTATGATGGAGGGAAGGTCATTGATGAAACAGCTGAAGATGGTTGGGCCTAGGACACTGCCCTGAGGAACTCCTGCAGTGATGTCATGTGATTGAGATGAATGACCTCCAACAACCACAGCCAACTTCCTTTGTGCTAGGTATGATTCCAACCAATGGAGAGTTTTCCCCTTGATTCCCATTGACTTCAGTTTTGCTAGGGCTCCTTGATGCCACACTCGATCAAATGCTGCCTTGATGTCAAGGGCAGTCACTCTCACCTCACCTCTTGAGTTCAGCTTTTTTGTCCATGTTTGGACCAAGGCTGTAATGAGGTCAGGAGCTGAGTGGCCCTGGCAGAACCCAAACTGGGCGTCAGTTAGCAGGTTATTGCTGAGTAAGTGCCGTTTGATAGCACTGTCGACGACACCTTCCATCACTTTGCTGATGATTGAGAGTAGACTGATGGGACGGTAATTGGCCGGGTCGGATTTGTCCTGCTTTTTGTGGACTGGACATACTTGGGCAATTTTCCACATTGCCGGGTAGATGCCAGTGTTGTAGCTGTACTGGAACAGCTTGGCTAGGGGCGCAGCTAGTTCTGGAGCACAAGTCTTCAGTACTATTGCCGGAATGTTGTCAGGGCCCATAGCCTTTGCAGTATCCAGTGTCTTCAGCCGTTTCTTGACATCACGTGGAGTGAATTGAATGGGCTGAAGACTGGCATCTGTGATGCTGGGGACCTCAGGAGGAGGCCGAGATGGATCATCCACTCAGCACTTCTGGCTGAAGATCGTTGCAAATGCTTCAGCCTTGTCTTTTGCACTCACGTGCTGGGCTCCACCATCATTGAGGATGGGGATATTTTTGGAGCCTCCTCCTCCTGTTAACTGTTTAATTGTCCACCACCACTCACGACTGGATGTGGCAGGACTGCAGAGCTTTGATTTGATCCGATGGTTGTGAGATCGCTTAGCTCTGTCTATCGCATGTTGCTTCCGTTGTTTGGCATGCAAGTAGTCCTGTGTTGTAGCCTCACCAGGTTGACACCTCATTTTTCGGCATGCCTGGTGCTGTTCCCGGCATGCTGTCCTGCATTCTTCGTTAAACCTGGGTTGATCTCCCAGCTTGATGGTAATGGTAGAGTGAGGGATATGCCGGGCCATGAGGTTACAGATTGTGGTTGAATACAATTCTGCTGCTGCTGATGGCCCACAGCGCCTCATGGATGCCCAGTTTTGAGTTGCCAGATCTGTTTGAAATCTGTCCCATTTAGCACGGTGGTAGTGCCACACAACACGGTGGAGGATATCCTCAACATGAAGACGGGACTTCGTCTCCACAAGGACTGTGCGGTAGTCACTTCCACCAATGCTGTCATGGACAGATGCATCTGCAACAGGTAGATTGGTGAGGACGAGATCAAGTAGGTTTTTCCCTCTTGTTGGTTCCCTCACCACCTGTCGCAGACCAAGTCTGGCAGCTATGTCCTTTAGGACTTGGCCAGCTCGGTCAGTTGTGGTGCTACCGAGCCACTCTTGGTGATGGACATTGAAGTCCCCCACCCAGAGGACATTTTGTGCCCTTGCTACTCTCAGTGCTTCTTCCAATTGGTGTTCAACATGAAGGAGTACTGATTCATCAGCTGAGGGAGGGCGGTAGGTGGTAATTAGCAGGAGGTTTCCTTGCCCATGTTTGACTTGATGCCATGAGACCTCATGGGGTCCTGAGTCAATGTTGAGGACTCCCAGGGCTACTCCCTCCCGACTGTATACCACGGTGCCACTGTGGTGTATGTAACCTGTTCCACCTTAAGAGAACTACCTTAAGAGATGTACTACTTTCTCTTGGCTGCTGTATACTGTAATACTGTAATACCGGTGGTGACCACACCGGTATATAAGTGTTGTGCAAGGATTTGCTGGGCAGTTCAGCCCTGACCTTCGAATAGTAAAGACCTGTTAAAAGTTATTCTTGTTGTCTGTGTCCAGTGATTGATCTTAAACCTAACTGGAACATACAGACTCAACAGTGGCGACGAGTCCGCTCTTACCCTGCGGCAAAATTACATCCAAGGCAGCTTCGTCCTCAAAACGGGCGTCGAGAAGAGGCATCCACCCTCATCATCCTGCTGAGCACCATCACACGGGAGGCATCGAGAACCCGGGTTAAAAAGAAAAAGAATTCTGACCACGAAGCCCTCCATCAGCGACAGGCAGTGTTCATCCCTTCTACCACGGTGGTGGGTAAGCCGATCAGCGACACGAGCAGAAAGTCAGCCGCGTTGGCTGTGGAGTAGGGGAAGGAAAACAGAGGAATAAGGGCGGAGATCTCGACCACGACCGGTAGAAAGGGCCGGGCTGCAATCGAGGCCGAGAGGCACAGCGACTGGAGAAGCTTAAGGCATGAGAGCCGCGGATAATTCAAACGCAGCCGGTGTAAAGGACCGGGCTGCAAGCGGGGCTGCAAGGCAAAGCAGCGTCGGGGAGTGAGAACCGCTGGGGAGGCGAGAACGGCAGCAGCAAGGCAATCGCCATTGCAGCCAGCGGGGGAAGAAGGCAAACGCGGGAATCCGCCATTGTAGTCGGCGGGGAAGAAGACGAGCGCGGGAAAGACCGCCAAGTGTGGGAAGCCGCCATTTTAGTAGGCGGGGGAAGAAGACAAGCGCGGGAAGCCGCCATTTAAAAAAAAACTTTAAAATTTTTTAAAACTTGCAAGGATGCCTAAACATGGGAGCATTAATACCTTTGATAGTGATGTCGAAGATTGGACCACGTATGTAGAACGCCTGGAAGTTTATTGTAAAGCAAATAAGGTACCAGATGAGGAGAAAGCATTAACCTTATTAAGCTCAATGGGGGCGAAGACATACGGGCTATTGAAGCACCTTCTATCACCAAATAAACCGGCGGATCAGACCTTCGCGAATATTGTTACTGTCCTGAAAAATCATTTAAACCCCGCGCCGCTGATGATAGCGGAACGATTTAAATTTTACAGAAGAACGCAGTTGAAAGACGAAAGCAACGCTGAATTTTTAATTGAACTACGTAAGCTATCGAAGTGCTGTCAGTTTGGGACAGGGCTAGCAGATGCGCTGAGAGATAAATTTGTGTGTGGATTGTTAAAAGAAGGAACACAAAAGCGACTGCTTGAAGAGAATGATCTTACGCTTGATAAAGCTGTCGCTATTGCAGCATCGCAAGAAGCCGCAGCCAGAGGCACTGTGGAAATGCAGCTACGGTCACCGGAACTCTGCACCAATCAAATGGTCTTGAGTACAGTAAAATGTTATCGTTGTGGAAAGACAACGCACGATCAGAACCAGTGCTGGTTCAAAAATCAGGAATGCAGAAAATGTGGCAGGCTTGGTCACATAGCTAAAGTATGCCGGTCAGGAAAGAAGACCAGCAACAAAAAGTCACCGCAGGAAAAGTACAAAAAGGTACACAAGGTGACAGAGAACAGTTCAAACGAACAGAAGTCAGATTCAGACGCCAGCAGTAATGAACTGGGTAGTCTAAGAGTACACAATGTTGGTAAGGAAGCAGACCTCCAAACAATTTGGGTCACACTTCAGATAGCAGGAGTCCAAGTGAAGATGGAATTGGACACTGGATCGGCATTGACGGTCATGAATAAGAAAGATTACAAAAGGTTATTCCCACATATTCCCCTACGGGATACGGAGATTGTATTGAAAACATACACGAGGCAAAGAGTATACCCCATCGGGAAGATAGAGGTAAAGGTGGTCCACAAGGGCAAAGAAAGCCGAGGAATGGACTTATATGTGCTACCTGAGGGAGGTCCACCACTACTGGGACGGGAGTGGATTAGGAAAATAAATATGGACTGGCATTCCTTAAAAGCACTAACGGTAGATTCCGGTACAAAAGATGTCAAACCTAAACGATTGTCCAGAATATTGGACAATGCTAAAGAGGTGTTCCAACAAGGACTGGGAACACTGAGAGGAATTATGGCAAACATCAAGATTGAAGAACATGCAAACCCGAAATTTTTCAAAGCCAGACCGGTACCTTATGCAATACGACCTGCTGTGGAAACTGAGCTGGAAGGGCTAGAACGTTCAGGAGTACTGTCTAAGGTAGACTGGAGTGAGTGGGCCACGCCCATTGTCCCAGTCATGAAGCGTTCATCGAGCAACAAGCCGGGGGAACCGGGGAAGGTTCGCATCTGTGGTGATTTCAAGATCACTGTTAATCCGGTGCTTCACACGGTGCAGTATCCGCTTCCACGGATTGAGGATATCTTCGCTTCATTGTCTGGCAGGAAACACTTCACCAAGATAGACCTGGCGCAGGCGTACTTACAGATGGAAGTTGAGGAAGAGTCACGCCAGTATCTCACGATCAACACGCATAGAGGCTTGTACCGGTATAATAGACTGGTTTTTGGAGTGGCATCGGCTCCAGCAATTTGGCAGAGGGCCATGGAGCAGGTATTACAGGGAATTCCAGGTACACAATGTTACCTGGACAATATTCTGATTACAGGAGATGATGACGAGGAACACCTTGCAAACTTGGAACTGGTGCTCACCAGATTGAAAGAATATGGTCTTCGAGTTAATCGCCAGAAATGTGAATTCTTTCAGAAGCGGATCTCGTACTGTGGTCATGTCATTGACCAAGAGGGGCTTCATAAGTCTCCTGACAAAATTGAAGCTGTTGTGAAGGCTCCCGCTCCGGATAATGTATCCCAATTGAGGTCGTTTCTAGGGTTGATTAACTATTACCATAAGTTTCTGCCAAATTTATCCACGGTGCTGCACCCGCTGAACGCTCTTTTGCAGAAGGGAGTACCATGGAAGTGGAGCGAGGACTGTAAGAGGGCCTTTTGCGAAAGCAAGGCATTGATCACCTCAGAGGAAGTGTTGGCTCACTTCAAACCAACGCTGCCTATTCGTTTGGCTTGTGATGCTTCTCCATATGGTATTGGGGCAGTACTCTCACACAAGTTGCCAAATGGCCAGGAGAGGCCAGTTGCGTTCGCATCCAGATCATTGACTTCCGCTGAGCGCAATTATGCTCAGATAGATAGGGAGGCTCTCAGCCTTGTGTGGGGAGTAAAGAAGTTTAATCATTACCTGCAGGGCCAAAAGTTTACACTTCTGACAGACCACCAGCCGTTGGTATCCATTTTTAACCCTAAGAAGGGTGTTTCGGTGATGACAGCACAGAGACTCCAGAGATGGTCCCTTTTCCTAGGGGCACATCAATATCAGATAGAATTCAAAGGTACAAAGCAGCATGGTAATGCTGATGGGCTGTCGCGCCTGCCACTACCTACAGAGGAGGAGGCACCGACGGTTGACCCTGTTGAGTTATTTCACTCGACCATCATCGAATGTTTACCAGTCACCAATGCAAGTATTGAAAGAGAAACCAGGAACGACCCGACACTGTCCAGGGTCTACGAAGTGACAGTGAAGGGATGGCCAGCACATGGTGATCCACTGTTACCGGCATTCTCAGCAAGACGAGAACAGCTGTCCGTCTGTCAAGGAACATTGATGTATGGAACAAGGGTGATTATTCTTCCTAAGTTAAGAGAGAGAGTTCTAAAGGAACTGCATGAAGGTCATCTGGGGGGAGTCAAGATGAAAAGCCTTGCTAGGGCTTATGTGTGGTGGCTGGGTATCGACCAACAGATAGAGGATCTGACGAAAAGCTGCTCAGGGTGCCAAAAAGTGCAAAATGCACCTCCGATTGCACCGCTGCATCCATGGGAATGGCCTTCAACCCCATGGCAACGTGTACATATTGACTTTGCTGGTCCTTTCATGGACTCCATGTTTTTAATTGCGGTGGACGCACATTCTAAATGGCCAGAAGTGATTAAGATGACTACCACTACCTCGGAAAAGACGATCGCGGTGTTGAGAACGATATTTGCGAGAAATGGATTGCCAGAACAAATATGTTCAGACAACGGACCGCAGTTCGTGTCAGAAGAATTCCAGGGATTCATGAAGAAGAATGGGGTGAAACATTATACCTCTGCCCCATATCATCCGGCTACAAACGGGTTGGCAGAGAGGTTTGTACAAACGTTTAAAAAAGCAATAAAGGCCATGAGCAAAGATCAGATTCCACTACAACACAAGGTGGACAAATTCCTACTGGCATATCGAAACGCCACTCATGCAGTGACAAACCAAAGTCCTGCCATGATGTTCTACAACAGGAGGTTGCGGTCCAGGTTGGACTTGTTAAAACCAAATGTGCGGAGGGAAGTTGAAAACAAACAGTTCCAGCATATAAATAACAAGACCACTCGGAGTTTCGAAATAGGACAACCAGTGTTAGCCCGGGACTATAAAAATGAGAAATGGCAATCTGGAACAATTCGGGCCAGACAAGGACCCCTGATGTACACGGTAGATATTGGTGAAAATGTAATACGGCGTCATGCTGACCAACTGGTAGAATCGAGAACAAGGGTCGAACCCATGGTTACGGCAGAGACAACCGTGAAAGAAGTTAGTGAACCTGAAGCATCTACCTCAGAAGTGAATGTACCTGATGATGATGTCCAATCCATAAGAGACCAACTAGATGAGTCACCCCAGCAACGAGAATCAGAGACCCCTGAAAGGCGTTATCCAACTCGAATCAGGAGGCCTCCTCAGAGACTGAATCTTTAAACTGTTTTGCATGAAGTTGTATGTTATTATGTTATGTTAAATGGGGATATAACTGTTAAGCTAAAAAGGAAGGATTGTGGTGTATGTAACCTGTTCCACCTTAAGAGAACTACCTTAAGAGATGTACTACTTTCTCTTGGCTGCTGTATACTGTAATACCGGTGGTGACCACACCGGTATATAAGTGTTGTGCAAGGATTTGCTGGGCAGTTCAGCCCTGACCTTCGAATAGTAAAGACCTGTTAAAAGTTATTCTTGTTGTCTGTGTCCAGTGATTGATCTTAAACCTAACTGGAACATACAGACTCAACAGCCACCACCTCTGGTGGGTCTGTCCTGCCGGTGGGACAGGACATACCCAGGGATGGTGATGGTGGTGTCTGGGACATTGGTTGTAAGGTATGATTCGGTAATTATGACTATGTCAGGCTGTTGCTTGACTAGTCTGTGGGACAGCTCTCCCAATTTTGGTACAAGCCCCCAGATGTTGGTAAGGAGGACTTTGCAGGGTCGACAGGGCTGGGTTTGCCGTTGTCGTTTCCGGTTCCGAGGTCGATGCCGGGTGGTCCGTCCGGTTTTATTCTTATTGTTTTTCGTAGCGGTTGTTTACAACTGAGTGGCTTGCTGGGCCATTTCAGAGGGCGGGTTGTCTTATGAGGAAAGGTTGGACAGGCGAGGCTTGTATCCGCTGGAGTTTAGAAGAGTAAGAGGTGACTTGATTGAAACATATAAGATCCTGAGGGGTCTGGACAGGGTGGATGTGGAGAGGATGTTTCCTCTTGTGGGAGAATCTAGAACTAGGGGTCACTGTTTAAAAATAAGGGGTCGCCCATTTTAGACAGAGATGAGGAGAAATTTTTTCTCACAGAGGGTCGTGAGTCTTTGGAACTCTCTTCCTCAGAGGGCGGTGGAAGCAGATTCTTTGAATATTTTTAAGGCAGAGGTAGATAGATTCTTGGTAAGCAAGGGGGTGAAAAGTTATCGGGGGTAGGTGGGAATGTGGAGTAATCAGATCAGCCATGATCTTATTGAATGGCGGAGCAGGCTCGAGGGGCCGAGTGGCCGACTCCTGCTGCTAATTTGTATGTGACCTATGCCCATTAACTCCCAGGTCCCTCTGTCCCTGCACACTGTTTAAAACTGTGCCATTAAGTGTATATTGCCTCTCCCTGTTCCTTCTGCCAAAATGCATCACCACACACTTCGATTGGGTCGATTGGGCTTATACTCGCTGGAGTTTAGAAGAATGAGAGGGGATCTCATTGAAACTTATAAAATTCTAACAGGACTAGACAGACTTGATGCAGGAAGGATGTTCCCGATGGTCGGGGTGTCCAGAACCAGGGGTCACAGTCTAAGGATAAGGGGTAAGCCATTTAGGACTGAGATGAGGAGGAATTTCTTCACCCAGAGAGTGGTGAACCTGTGGAATTCTCTACCACAGAAGACAGTTGAGGCCAATTCATTAAATATATTCAGGAAAGAGTTGGATATATTTCTTCAGGCTAAAGGGATCAAGGGATATGGGGAGAAAGCAGGGACCGGGTACTGAATTTGGATGATCAGCCATGATCTCATTGAATGGCGGAGCGGGCTCGAGGGGCCGAATGGCCGACTCCTGCTCCTATCTTCTATGTTTCTCTGTATTAAATTCCCTCTGCCACCTGTCTGCCCATTCTGCTCACCTTTCTATGTCCTGTTGCAGTCGATTAGTATCACCCTCATTGTCTGCCCATTCTGCTAGCCTTTCCATGTCCTGTTGCAGTCGATTAGTATCACCCTCACTGTCTGCCCATTCGGCTAGCCTTTCCATGTCCTGTTGCAGCCGATTGGTATCACCCTCGCTGTCTGCCCATTCGGCTAGCCTTTCCATGTCCTGTTGCAGTCGATTGGTATCACCCTCACTGTCTGCCCATTCTGCTCGCCTTTCCATGTCCTGTTGCAGTCGATTGGTATCACCCTCACTGTCTGCCCATTCTGCTCACCTTTCCATGTCCTGTTGCAGTCGATTGGTATCACCCTCACTGTCTGCCCATTCTGCTCACCTTTCCATGTCCTGTTGCAGTCGATTAGTATCACCCTCACTGTTTGCCACACTCCCAAGTTTGGTGTCATCGGCTAATTTAGAAATTCTACACTGCACTGCAATATCCAGGTCATTTATATATGTATGTATGTATGGAGATGAGATGAGCAGGCTCGAAGGGCCGAATGGCCGACTCCTGCTCCTATTTCTTATGTTCTTATAAATGCAAGTCTTTCTTGAACCCACAACCTTCTGACTCTGCTATCCACTGAGCCACAGCTGACTCCAGTCTTTTACACAGTTTCATCATAACTTCCTTGCTTTTGCACTCTACGCCTCTCCTAAAGCAGGGGAGTTATGATGAATTGTTAAACAGTTGTTTTTGCAGAGTGACCAAGGCTGTCTGTAGGAAACAATTGTGCATTTGAAAGCAGCTTGTATTGTGAAGTTTGTGCCCCTTTGCCAGGCCCGCTGCCTGCGGCCCCTCTCCCAGATTCCAGCCCCAGCTCTGTGCTGACTGAGCTGCTCTCACCTGGGGACAGCGCGTCACAATCGGCCCCAGCGCACCTGAGCTGGAGAGGAGGCCCCGCCCCCTAGCCGCGCCGCCATTGGTTGGAGGACCAGGCCGCCCAGTTCAGTCCTCCCAGCCCAGCCCTGTTCCTATTGGTCAGCGCTCCCGTCAGTCAGAATCACATTGCTCCGGCTCACTCCGCCGCCCCCGCGTGGCTCAATCCGCTCCGTTCGGCGTCCGCGGAGGTCCCGCCCGCCCGACTCTCAGGTTTGTTTTTTCTCGTATTTTACTTTATAATCTCGCTCTCCGCTCACCCCTCACCTCGATTTAAAACATCAACTCAAATTTCTCTCCACGGATGTTGCCTGACCTGCTGAGTTTTTCCAGCATTTTCTGTTGTTATTTCGGATTTCCAACATCTGCAGCATTTTGCTATCGTTTCTTGACTTTACCCCGGCCGCTGATTCCGCCTCTTCCCCTGGCAGTCTGGTTTTGTGGTGGGCCCGAATGAGCATGCGCGGCCCCGCCTCTCCACATTTAAAGGGACACCCACCCCCTCCACATTCAAAGGGACTCCCTCCCCCCTCCACATTTAAAGGGACTCCCTCCCCCCTCCACATTTAAAGGGACACCCACCCCCTCCATATTTAAAGGGACTCCCTCCCCCCTCTCGTGTGTTCTTCTGATTAAAGGGTCTGTGACAATTCCCCCGGCCACCGCACTTTAGCAAGGATGTGAAAGACCTTGAGACCCAGCCAGTGGCTCAGTTGAGAGCACCCTCGTCTCTCAGTCAGAAAGTTGTGGGTTGAAGGTCCCCACTCCAGGGACTCGAGCACATAAACCTAGGCTGATGGTCTGGGGCAGTGCCGAAGGAGCGCCGCCCTGTCGGAGGGTCAGTACTGAGGGAGCGCCGCACTGTGGGAGGGTCAGTACTGAGGGAGCGCCGCACTGTCAGAGGGACAGTACTGAGGGAGCTCCGCACTGTCAGAGGGACAGTACTGAGGGAGCTCCGCACTGTCGGGGCAGTACTGAGGGAGCACCGCACTGTCGGAGGGGCAATACTGAGGGAGCGCTGCACTGTCAGTGCAGCGCTCCCTCAGTACTCTCCCTCTGACAGTGCAGCGCTCCCTCAGTACTCTCCCTCTGTCAGAGGGAAAGTACTGAGGGAGCGCTGCACTGTCGGAGGGGCTGTACTGAGGGAGCGCTGCACTGTCAGAGGGAGAGTACTGAGGGAGCGCTGCACAGTCAGAGGGAAAGTACTGAGGGAGCGCTGCACTGTCGGAGGGGCAGTACTGAGGGAGTGCTGCACTGTCGGAGGGGCTGTACTGAGGGAGCGCCACACTTTCGGAGGGGCAGTACTGAGGGAGCGCCACACTGTCGGAGGGCTGTCTTTCGGATGAGACATTCAGGTGGACATAAACGATCACACTATTTCGAAGAAGGGCAGGAGAGTTATCCCTGGTGTCCTGGCTATTATTTATCATGCAAATTGGCTGCAGTGTTTCCCACATTACAACAGTGACTACTCTTGAAAAAGTACTTCATTGGCTGTAAAACTGTTGGTCGTGAAAGGCGCTGTATAAAGGCCAGTCTTTCTTTATTTTCTCTCCTGTATTTACATTAATTACTTATATAAATCTCTTTTACCGTCTCTTGCAAGGGGAGGAATTGCAGACGGGCAGCTTAACGCAAACTTCACACGAAGATCTGACAGAGTCACTCGATTCATTAGGACCTGAATATCATCGACATATGGAAGTGGAAAGCAGCAATCAGAGTGCGGGCAAACTGCACACGTGTCTTGTGTGTGGACGTGGATTCAACCAAAGGTGCAGCCTGTGGAGACACGAGTGTAACCAAAGCGAGGAGAATCCGTGCAAATGTCGGGAATGCGGGAAGGGATTCAGTTGCCTTTCCGAGCTGGAGACTCATCAATGCAGTCACTCTGTGAAATGGCCGTTCACCTGCTCCGTGTGTGGGAAGGGATTCACTCAACAACCCGCCCTGCTGAGACACCGGCGAGTTCACACCGGGGAGAAGCCATTCGCCTGCTCTCACTGTGAAAAGAGGTTTAACCAGTCTTGCCACCTGTTGATAAATGAGCATGTTCACACCAATGAGAGACCTTTTCAGTGCTCCGACTGCGAGAAGGGCTTCAGAAGATCCAGCGAAGTGATACAGCACCAGCGAGTTCACACCGGGGAGAGGCCGTTCACCTGCTCCGTGTGTGGGAAGGGATTCACTCTCTCCTCCACCCTGCTGAGACACCAGCTGGTTCACACTGACGAGAGGCCGTTTACCTGCTCAGAGTGCGGGAAAGGATTCACTTGTCCCTCCTCTCTGCGGGAACACCAGCGAGTTCACACTGACGAGTGGCCGTTCACCTGCTCCGAGTGCGGGAAAGGTTTTACTCGTCCCTCCGCTGTGCTGATACACCAGCTGGTTCACACTGACGAGAGGCCGTTCTCCTGCTCCAAGTGCGGGAAAGGATTCACTCATCCCTCCAGTCTGCGGGAACACCAGCTGGTTCACACTGACGAGAGGCCGTTTAAATGTTCCGAATGCGACAAGAGTTTCAAATGCTCCAACGGCCTGGAGAACCATCGACACATCCACACCGGGGAGAGGCCGTTCAGCTGCTCTCATTGCGGGAAGAGGTTTACGCACTCATCCAATCTTCGGAAACACCAGTTCAACCACACCGGGAAGAGGCCGTTCCCCTGCTCAGTGTGTGAAAAGGGATTCACCAGTCCATCTCACCTGCTGAGACACCAGCGCACTCACACTGGGGAGAGGCCGTTCCCCTGCTCAGTGTGTGAAAAGGGATTCACCAGTCCATCTCACCTGCTGAGACACCAGCGCACTCACACTGGGGAGAGGCCGTTCCCCTGCCCAGTGTGTGAAAAGGGATTCACCAGTCCATCCGATCTTCTGAAACACCAGTTCACCCACAGCGGGGAGCGGCTGTTCAGCTGCTCTCACTGCGGGAAGAGGTTTACGCACTCATCCACTCTTCGGATACACCAGCGCACTCACACTGGAAAGATGCCGTTCCCCTGCTCAGTGTGTGAAAAGGGATTCACCACTTCAACTCACCTGCTGAGACACCAGCGAGTTCACACCTGAGCGCACTGGTCCCATTCTGCTGTCAATCACATGAAGGACTGTTCTGTGTTAATAATGGCAATTACGGGGTTGTCGGGGGGGGGCGGTTTGAAGACGCTGATAACCCCAGTAACTAGGCTAGAGTTTAAGAGGGGTCAGCCTCGGCTCAGTGGGCGACACTCTCACCTCTGGAGTCAGAAGGTCGTGGGTTTGAGTCCCACTCTGGAGACTTGAGCACGTAATCTAGGCTGACACTCCAGGGCAGTACTAAGGGAGAGCTGCTCTGTCAGAGGTGCCATCTTTCGGATGTGACATTAAACCACTGCCCCGTCTGCCCTCTCAGGTGGGTGTAAAAGATCCCGTGGCCGCTATTTTGAAAAACGGAAGGGAGAAAGGATCTCAACTTGGAAGATCAGGAAGTAGATGTGAAACTGTAATGTCGCTTGAGATGATTGTAAGACTGAATTTAACTGTGACTGTAATAATCGTGTTTTGTAGGTAACAGAGCGTGGGAAAAACCAGTCCGAATCCAGTATGAGGTGATTTTGGTGGTGCCTCCTGTGTCACTACCACCACAACTACCATGCTTTACGGGTCTAACAGGACCTGTCCCATCAACCAACACGTTTTTAAGTACGAGCTGCACAGTTATGTGGCACAATTCAGACCCGACATTTCCCTATTGTTTGAGGGTTTCACTGAGCTCATGATACAACTGAACTCCTCCCTAAAGCATTTTTTATGTTTTGGAGCAAGACAACTGGAGAATCGATATTGAAATTGAAAGCAGAAGGGACAACACACACTGGTGGGATATTGGGCTTAATACATCAGCATGCCCTTAGGCTCGTATTATTTCACACGCTCTGGTTGTTCTCCAACTTGTAATGATTTTGTATTTGAGATATGTAACCCATGTAGTAAAACTTTGAACTATGTAAGATCAGAAGTTTGTTTGAGATCTACCCAGTTAAACACAAATGTCACAAGGTAGGGAGTCAAAAATTGTTAGGACTAATAAGACAACATAGGGACAAACATGGAAATTCCTCATTGGATTAGGATAATTTCCCATGTACTGGTCATATCCCAACTTGTAGTAATGATGTGCTTACTATTCTACACCTGCTACCTGAAACACCTAAAGTCCAATGCCCAATCACATTTAAATATGATCACAGCCCAGAACATGTTAGAGTTACATAAACGGAAGAAAAATAATCCATATGTAAGATTTTAGTTTTGAGGGGTCGGCAAATGCCTCGCCCTCAAGGTAGGGATATGTAGGATAGGGTGTACCTGTAGGATTTAGTAAACATTATTAAGATTCGATAACCATTCTAATATAACTATAATATGTGAAATTGTATGTTAAGATCCTAAAAGCCTGTATAAAATGGAGAATGGCTGAGAGCAAAGCAGGATGGGATTATGCCAACCTGACTAAAAAGCTCTGTTTAAAATTACAGAAGTAATGGAATGTTGTGCTAAGTTTATGGAGACGAGGACTTCAGCAATATTATGCTTAAAGAGATAAAAACTAGAGAGATAGATAAGAGTTGGACACGTCCTTCATTGCTCCAGCTATCGGATGGACAGACTGTTTTGTCAACATTCTAGGAAGTGTTCTGTGAAAAGTCAAGATCTGAGATAAGGGTAGTTTGTAATGTAGGGAGAAAAAGTCAGAAGGATCAAACAAGGTCATAAGATGGGTAACGAGGGAAGCAAGACTTTTTACCAGGTGTTAGAGGATTAATTACTGCCACGTAGGCAAAAAGAGAGGGAAAAGGGTATAAAGATACAGGTTTTGAACATCAAAAGCAGCGCACCGTGTAACCAGAGATTGATAGGAGCTTCGGTCAACAGAACACAGCAAGATCCCAAGGAAGCGCGCATGGGTCAACGGAACAGAGCAAGATACATCAGGAGACTTGCGCCGTGCTCACTCGGAAGGAACGCCGGGGTTTGAACGAACAGACCGTGACTATCTTCTTGTTAAGGACTACTTCTTTGTACCGGATGTTTAATGCTTAATAAACCTGTTTTACTGATACACAATATACCTGTACCCAGAGAGGTTTGTGTCGTCATGGACTGTTTTACTGATACACAATATACCTGTACCCAGAGCGGTTTGTGTCGTCATGGACTGTTTTACTGATACACAATATACCTGTACCCAGAGTGGTTTGTGTAGTCACGGACTGTTTTACTGATACACAATATACCTGGACCCAGAGTGGTTTGTGTAGTCACAGACACATTATTGTAAGAGCTTTTGAAAGCCACATCAGTCATCGGGAAAATGCTGGAATCCATTGTTAAGGAAGTGGTATTAAGTCACTTAGAAAATCATAACATGATTAGGCAGAGTCAACATGGTTTGATGAAAAGGAAATCGTGTTTGACAAATTTATTAGAGTTTTTTGAGGATGTAACTAGCAGGGTAGATAGAAGGGAACCAGTGGATGTAGTATATTTGGATTTCCAAAAGGCATTTAATAAGGTGCCACATAAAAGGTTATTGCACAAGATTAGGGCTCATGGGGTTGGGGGTAATATAGTAGCATAGATAGAGGATTGGTTAAGGGACTGAAAACAGAGAGCAGGGATAAACAGATCTTTCTCAGGTTGGCAGGCTGTATCTAGTGGGGTGCGGCGTGGATCAGTGTTGGGGTCTCAGCTATTTACAATCTATACTAATGACCTGGATGAAGGGACCGAGTGTAATGTATCCACGTTTGCTGATGATACAAAGCTAGGTGGGACAGTAAGCTGTGAGGAGCCTTTGGACCTTCTGACAATCACCTTGAATCTGTGTCCTCTGGTTCTTGAGCCTTTCGCCAATGGGAACAGTTTCCCTCATTCTACTCTGTCCAGACCCCCCTCACGATTTTGAACCCCTCCATCAAATCTCCCCTTAACCATCTCTGCTCTAAGGAGAACAACCCCAGCTTCTCCAGCCTCTCCAGATAACTGAAGTCCCTCATCCCTGGTACCATTCTGGTCAATCTCCCCTTAACCTTCTCTGCTCTAAGGAGATCAATCCCAGCTTCTCCAGTCTCTCCACATAACTGAAGTCTCTCATTCCTGGCACCATTCTGGTAAATCTCCCCTTAACCATCTCTGCTCTAAGGAGAACAACCCCAGCTTCTCCAGTCTCTCCAGATAACTGAAGTCCCTCATCCCTGGTACCATTCTGGTTAATCTCCCCTTAACCTTCTCTGCTCTAAGGAGAACAACCCCAGCTTCTCCAGTCTCTCCACATAACTGAAGTCCCTCATTCCTGGCACCATTCTGGTCCGTCTCCCCTCAACCTTCTCTGCTCTAATGAGAACAACCCCAGCTTCTCCAGTCTCTCCACATAACTGAAGTCCCACATTCCTGGTACCATTCTGGTAAATCTTTTCTGCAGCCTCTCTAAGGTCTTCACATCCTTCCTAAAGTGCGGTGCCCAGAATTGGACACAATAAGAAAGATAGAAATAGTAGATGCATTCCTGATCATCTTCCAACATTCGATGGAATGTGGAACAGTTCCCATGGATTGGAGGGTAGCTAATGTTACCCCACTATTCAAAAAAGGTGGTAGAGAGAAAACGGGGAATTACAGACCAGTAAGCCTGACATTGGTAGTGGGGAAAATGCTAGAGTCCATTATAAAAGATGTAATAGCAGAGCACTTGGAAAACAATGACTGGATCGGACAAAGTCAACCTGGATTTATTCCAATGTTGGGAGGACTCGTAAAAATCAACATTTCATTGTGCAGTACACACGTCTGCTGCATATATGACAAATAAAATTGAATTGAATTGAAAATTGAATTGAATTGATTTACAAAAGGTAAATCGTGCTTGACTGATCTACTGGATTTTTTGAGGATGGAACTGGTAAAATAGATAAGGGAGAACCAGTGGATGTGATGTATTTGAACTTTCAGAAGGCTTTTGATAAGGTCCCACATAAGAGATTAGTGTGTAATGTTAAGGCACATGGGATTGGCGGCAAGGTATTGACTTGGATAGAGAACTGGTTGGCAGACAGAAAGCAAAGAGTTGGAATAAACGGGTCTTTTTCCGAGTGGCAGGCCGTGACTAGTGGGGTACCGCAGGGATCGGTCCTTGGACCCCAGCTATTCACAATATATATTAATGATCTAGACAAGGGAACTAGATGTAATATCTCCAAATTTGCAGACGACACAAAGCTGGGTGGGCGTGTGTGCTGTGAGGAGGATGCCGAGAAACTCCAGGATGATTTGGACAGGTTGGGTGATTGGGCAAAAGCATGGCAGATGCAATATAACGTGGATAAATGCGAGGTTATCCACTTTGGTGTCAAAAACAGGAAGGCAGATTAATTTTTGAATGGCAATAGATTGGGAGAAGGGGAAGTGCAAAGAGGCCTGGGTGTCCTTGTGCACCAGTCGCTGAAGGTAAGCATGCAGGTGCAGCAGGCGGTTAAGAAGGCAAATGGTATGTTGGCCTTCGTAGCGAGAGGGTTTGAGTACAGGAACAAGGATGTCTTGCTGCAATTGTACAGGGCTTTGGTGAGACCACATCTTGAGTATTGTGTGCAGTTTTGGTCGCCTTATCTGAGGAATGATGTTCTTGCCATGGAAGGAGTTCAGCAAAGATTCACCAGGCTGATACCTGGGATGGCAGGAATGACATATGAAGAGTGATTGGGACGATTGGGCTTGTACTCGCTGGAGTTTAGAAGAATGAGAGGGAATCTCATTGAAACTTTTAAAATTCTGACAGGACTGGACAGACTAGATGCAGAAAGGATGCTCCCGATGGTCGGGGAGTCCAGAACCAGGGGTCACAGTCTAAGGATAAGGGGTAAGCCATTTAAGACAGAGATGAGGAGGAATTTCTT
Organism: Somniosus microcephalus; assembly: GCF_052327205.1. Classification (NCBI taxonomy): domain Eukaryota; kingdom Metazoa; phylum Chordata; class Chondrichthyes; order Squaliformes; family Somniosidae; genus Somniosus; species Somniosus microcephalus. The sequence goes on along the minus strand of NC_140990.1, from coordinate 9,499,525 downwards.
CACCCAGAGAGTGGTGAACCTGTGGAATTCTCTACCACAGAAGGCAGTAGAGGCCAATTCATTAAATATATTCAAGAAGGATTTGGATATATTTCTTAAGGCTAAAGGAATCAAGGGATATGGGGAGAAGGCAGGGACAGGGTACTGAATTTGGATGATCAGCCATGATCTCATTGAATGGCAGAGCAGGCTCGAAGGGCCGAATGGCCGACTCCTGCGCCTATCTTCTATATTTCTATGTTTCTATACAGTGCAGGAGGAGGCCATTCAGTCCCTCAAGCTTGCTCCGCCATTCAATGAGATCATGGCTGGTCTGCAGCCTCACTCCATATACCCGCCAATCACAGCTTCTCCAGTCTCTCCACATAACTGAAGTTCCTTGTTCCTGGAACCATTCTGGTAAATCTTTTCTGCAGCCTCTCTAAGACCTTCACATCCTTCCTAAAGTGAGGTGCCCAGAATTGGACACAATAAGAAAGAAAGACTTATATTTATAAGAACATAAGAAATAGGAGCAGGAGTCGGCCATTCGGCCCTTCGAGCCTGCTCCGCCATTCAATGAGATCATGGCTGATCTTCTACCTCAACTCCATTCACCTGCCCCATCCCCATATCCGTTGATGCCCTTACTAGTCAGAAATCTATCAACTTCTGTTTTGAATATACCCAATGACTGAGCCTCCACCGCCCTCTCGGGTAGAGAATTCCAAAGATTCACCACCCTCTGTGTGAAGAAATTTCTTCTCATCTCAGTCCTGAATGGCCTACCCTTTAGCCTGAGGCTGTGGGCCCTGGTTCTAGACTCCCCAGCCAAGGGAAACATTCTCCCAGCATCCACCCTATCAAGCCCTGTAATAATTGTGTATGCTTCAATGAGATTCCTTCTCATTCTTCTGAATTCAAGAGAATACAGGTCTAGTTTACTCAATCCCTTGTCATACGACAGTCCCGCCATCCCAGGAATCAATCTCGTGAACCTTTGTTGCACTCCCTCTATGGCAAGTATATCCTTTCTTAGGTAAGGAGACCAAAATTGTACACAGTACTCCAGGTGTGGTCTCACCAAGGCCCTATGTAATTGGAGGCAGCGTTGGTGCTACCTCTCCAGTGATTTGAGGTGCACTGGAGAGGTACCACCAACGCTGCCTCCGCAAGATCCTGCAAATTAATTGGCAGGATAGACGCACCAACGTCAGTGTTCTCGCTCAGGCCAACATCCCCAGCATCGAAGCTTTGACCATGCTCGATCAGCTCCGATGGATGGGTCACATTGTCCGCATGCCCGATACGAGACTCCCAAAACAAGCGCTCAACTCGGAGCTCCGGCAAGGCAAGAGAGTCCCAGGTGGACAGAGGAAATGCTTCAAGGACACCCTCAAAGCCTCCTTGAAAAAGTGCAACATCCCCACTGATAGCTGGGAATCTCTGGCCCAAGACCGCACAAAGTGGCGGAGAAGCATCTGGGAAGACGTCGAACAACTTGAGTCTCTTCGCCAGGAGTAAGCAGAAGCCAAGCGCAAAGAGCGTACGTCAACCCAAACACCCCACTCACCCGCCCCTTCAACCACCGTCTGCCCCACCTGTGTGGACTCATCAGTCACCTGCGAACTCATTGTTAATGTGTAAGCAAGTCATCCTTGCTTCCGAGGGACTGACTAAGAAGAAAATATAACTGGAGTAAGACTTCTTTACTCCTATACTCAAATCCTCTTGTAATGAAGGCCAGCATACCATTTCCCTTCTTAACCGCCTTTCACGACCACCGGACATCACAAAGCGCTTTACAGCCAATGAAGTACTTTTGAAGTGTAGTCACTGTTGTAATGGGGGAAACGCAGCAGCCAATTTGCGCACAGCAAGCTCCCACAAACAGCAATGTGATAATGACCAGGTAATTTGTTTTTTCGTCATGTTGATTGAGGGATAAATATTGGGCTCAAAACACCAGGGATAACTTCTTCAAAATAGCACCACGGGATCTTTTACGTCCACCTGAGGGGGCAGACGGGGGCCTCGGTTTAACATCTCATGCGTAAGACAGCACCTCCGACACTTCAGCGCTCCTTCATTACTGCCCCTCCGACAATGCAGCACTCCCACAGCATTGCTCCCCCCAACAGTACAGCGCTCCCGCAGTACTGCCCCTCCGAGAGGGCCGTGCCCCCTAAGCACCGCCCCTCGGACAGTGCAGCACTCCTTCAGTACTGCCCCTCCGACAGTGCGGCGCTCCCTCAGTACTGCCCCTCCGACAGTGCGGCGCTCCCTCAGTACTGCCCCTCCGACAGTGCCGCACTCCCTCAGTACTGCCCATCCAACAGGGCAGCGCTCCCTCAGTACTGCCCCTCCGACATTGCAGCGCACCCTCAGTACTGCCCCTCCGACAGTGCCACGCTCCCTCAATACTGCCCCTCCAACAGGGCAGCGCTCCCTCAGTACTGCCCCTCTGACCGTGCAGCACTCACTGAGCACTGCCCCTCCGTCAATTCGGCGCTCCCTCAGTACTGCCCCTCCGACAGTGCGGAACTCCCTCAGTACTGCCCCTCCAACAGTGCGGCAATCCCTCAGTACTGCCCCGCCGACAGTGCGGCGCTCCCTCAGCACTGCCCTTCCGACAGTGCGGTGCTCCCTCAGTACTGCACTGGAGTGTCAACCTTGCTTTATGTGCTCAAGTCCTTGGAGCGGGATTTGAACCCACAACCTTCTGACTCTGCTATCCACTGAGCCACAGCTGACTCCAGTCTTTCACAGTTTCAATATAACTTCCTTGCTTTTGCACTCTACGCCTCTCCAAAAGCAAGGGAGTTATGATGAATATTTAAACAGTTTTTTTGCAGAGTGACCAAGGCTGTCTGTAGGAAAAAAATTTGCATTTCAAAGAAGCTTGTATTGTAAAGCTTGGATTTATAAATAGGGCCCAGTGCACAGAGCAAAGAGGCAATGATAAACTTGTAATAACAGAAAATGATGGAAACACTCAGGCAACATTTAATCTGATATAAGCTAATAGAATGTTATTGTTTATTGCGAGGGGAATTGAATACAAAAGTAGGGAGGTTATGCTTCAGTTATACAGGGCATTGGTGAGACCACATCTGGAGCACTGTGTACAGTATTGGTCTCCTTATTTAAGGAAGGATGTAAATGCGTTGGAAGCAGTTCAGAGAAGGTTTACTAGATTAATACCTGGAATGGGTGGGTTGTCTTATGAGGAAAGGTTGGACAGGCTAGGCTTGTATCGCTGGAGTTTAGAAGAGTAAGAGGTGACTTGATTGAAACATATAAGCTCCTGAGGGGTCTGGACAGGGTGGATGTGGAGAGGATGTTTCCTCTTGTGGGAGAATCTAGAACTAGGGGTCACTGTTTAAAAATAAGGGGTCGCCCATTTAAGACAGAGATGAGGAGAAATTTTTTCTCTCAGAGGGTCGTGAGTTTTTGGAACTCTCTTCCTCAGAGGGCGGTGGAAGCAGATTCTTTGAATATTTTTAAGGCAGAGGTAGATAGATTCTTGGTAAGCAAGGGGGTGAAAAGTTATCGGGGGTAGGTGGGAATGTGGAGTAATCAGATCAGCCATGATCTTATTGAATGGCGGAGCAGGCTCGAGGGGCCGAGTGGCCGACTCCTGCTGCTAATTTGTATGTGACCGATGCCCATTAACTCCCAGATCCCTCTGTCCCTGCACACTGTTTAAAACTGTGCCATTAAGTGTATATTGCCTCTCCCTGTTCCTTCTGCCAAAATGCATCACCGCACACTTCGATTGGATCGATTGGGCTTATACTCGCTGGAGTTTAGAAGAATGAGAGGGGATCTCATTGAAACTTACAAAATTCTAACAGGACGAGACAGACTAGATGCAGGAAGGATGTTCCCGGTGGTTGGGGAGTCCAGAACCAGGGGTCACAGTCTAAGGATAAGTGGTAAGCCATTTAGGACAGAGATGAGGAGGAATTTCTTCACCCAGAGAGTGGTGAACCTATGGCATTCTCTACCACAGAAGGCAGTTGAGGCCAATTCATTAAATATATTCAAGAAAGAGTTGGATATATTTCTTAAGGCTAAAGGGATCAAGGGATATGGGGAGAAAGTAGGGACAGGGTATTGAGTTTGGATGATCAGCAATGAGCTCAATGAATGGCGGAGCAGGCTCGAGGGGCCGAATGGCCGACTCCTGCTCCTATCTTCAATGTTTCTCTGTATTAAATTCCCTCTGCCACCTGTCTGCCCATTCTGCTCACCTTTCCATGTCCTGTTACAGCCGATTGGTATCACCCTCACTGTCTGCCCATTCTGCTTGCCTTTCCATGTCCTGTTACAGCCGATTGGTATCACCCTCACTGTCTGCCCATTCTGCTCACCTTTCCATGTCCTGTTACGGTCGATTGGTATCACCCTCACTGTCTGCCCAGTCTGCTCGCCTTTCCATGTCCTGTTGCAGTCGATTGGTATCACCCTCACTGTTTGCCCATTCTGCTAGCCTTTCCATGTCCTGTTGCAGTCGATTGGTATCACCCTCACTGTCTGCCCATTCTGCTAGCCTTTCCATGTCCTGTTGCAGTCGATTGGTATCACCCTCACTGTCTGCCCATTCTGCTAGCCTTTCCATGTCCTGTTGCAGTCGATTGGTATCACCCTCACTGTCTGCCCATTCTGCTAGCCTTTCCATGTCCTGTTGCAGCCGATTGGTATCACCCTCACTGTTTGCCCATTCTGCTAGCCTTTCCATGTCCTGTTGTAGTCGATTGGTATCACCCTCACTGTCTGCCCATTCTGCTAGCCTTTCCATGTCCTGTTGCAGTCGATTGGTACCACCCTCACTGTCTGCCCATTCTGCTAGCCTTTCCATGTCCTGTTGCAGTCGATTGGTACCACCCTCACTGTCTGCCCATTCTGCTAGCCTTTCCATGTCCTGTTGCAGTCGATTGGTATCACCCTCACTGTCTGCCCATTCTGCTAGCCTTTCCATGTCCTGTTGCAGCCGATTGGTATCACCCTCACTGTTTGCCACACTCCCAAGTTTGGTGTCATCGGCAAATTTAGAAATTCTATGATGTGGAGATGCCGGTGTTGGACTGGGGTGGACAAATGTAAGAAGTCACACAACACCAGGTTATAGTAAAATGGCTTTATTTGAAATCACAAGCTTTCGGAGCACTGCGCCTTCGTCAGGTGAAGTGAAGAGTTGCATATAAGCACAGCATATATAGTCAGAGAATACTGCCAGATGTTTACAGGTAATCTTTCTAACTGCCCTTTATCACACCTCGGCAGAGAGATAATCACAGCAATCACAGGTGTGAATGGTGTCCAAACAGGTCAGTCGAAAAACATTACATCAAAGAACAATGAGGTGGAGTCACAAGGGGTCAAATGTTGCAGATGCTGGGGTCTGTATGAAAAGCAAAAAACAAACAAAAAACTATTTTTTTGCTGGAAATCACAGCAGGTCCAGCCGCATCTGTGTAGAGAGAACAAGCCAACGACGACTCGAGTCTGGATGACTCTATGTCAGGTGGTGTTACATGTAGCGTGACATGAACCCAAGATCCCGGTTGAGGCCATCCTCATGAGTGCGGAACTTAGCTATCAGTTTCTGCTCGATGATTTTGCGTTGTCGTGTGTCTCGAAGGCTGCCTTGGAGAATGCTTACCCGATGATCCACTTTGAGCCGGCAGTTTTTGGTGTCGATAGTAGCCATGATGTGGAGAGGCCGGTGTTGAACTGGGGTGGACAAATGTAACTTCGAAGAAGTTATCCCCGGTGTTTTGAGCCCAATATTTATCCCTCAATCAACATGATGAAAAAACAGATTATCTGGTCATTATCACATTGCTGTTTGTTTCCCACATTACAACAGTGACTACACTTCAAAAGTACTTAATTGGCTGTAAAGCGCTTTGGGACATCTGGTGGTCATGAAAGGCGGTTAAGGCGGCAAATGGTATGCTGGCCTTCATTACAAGAGGATTTGAGTACAGGAGTAAAGAAGTCTTACTCCAATTATATCTTCTTAGGCAGTCCCTCGGAACAGAGGATGACTTGCTTACATGTTAAAAATGAGTTCTCAGGTGACTGATGAGTCCACACAGGTGGGGCAGGTGGTGGTTGAAGGGGCGGGTGGGTGGGGTGCTTGGGTTGACGTACGCTCTTTGCGCTTGGCTTCCGCTTACTCCCGGTGAAGAGACTCGAGGTGTTCGGTGCCTTCCCGGATGCTTCTCCTCCTCTTTGTATGGTCTTGGGCCAGGGATTCCCAGGTGTCGGTGGGGATGTTGCACCTTTTCACGGAGGCTTTGAGGGTGTCCTTGAAGCGTTTCCTCGGCCCACCTCGGGCTCTCTTGCCGTGCCGGAGCTCCGAGTAGAGCGGTTGTTTTGGGAGTCTTGTATCGGGCATGCGGACAATGTGACCCGTCCATCGGAGCTGATCGAGCGTGGTCAAAGCTTCAACGCTGGGGATGTTGGCCTGAGCGAGAACACTGGAGAAGCTGGGATTGTTCTGCTTAAAGCAGGGAAGGTTAAGGGGAGATTGACCAGAATAGTACCAGGGATGAGGGACTTCAGTTACATGGAGAGACTGGAGAAGCTGGGATTGTTCTCCTTAGAGCAGAGAAGGTTGAGAGGAGATTTGATGGAGGTGTTCAAAATCGTGAGGGGGGTCTGGACAGAGTAGGAGGGAAACTGCTCCCATTGGCAGAAGGCTCGAGAAGCAGAGGGCACAGATTTAAGGTGATTGTCAAAAGGTCCAAAGGCTCCTCACAGCTTACTGTCCCACCTAGCTTTGTATCATCAGCAAACTTGGATACATTACACTCGGTTCCTTCATCTAGGTCATTAATATAGATTGTAAATAGCTGAGGCCCCAACACTGATCCACACGGCCCCCCACTAGATACAGCCTGCCAACCTGAAAAAGATCTGTTTATCCCTGCTCTGTTTTCAGTCCGTTAACCAATCCTCTATCCATGCTACTATATTACCCCAACTACATGAGCCCTAATCTTGTGTAATAACCTTTTATGTGGCACCTTATTAAATGCCTTTTGGAAATCCAAATATACTACATCCACTGGTTCCCCTCTATCTGCCCTGCTAGTTACATCCTCAAAAAACTCTAATAAATTTGTCAAACACGATTTCCTTTTCATCAAACCATGTTGACTCTGCCTAATCATGTTATGATTTTCTAAGTGACTTGATACCACTTCCTTAACAATGGATTTCAGCATTTTCCCGATGGCTTTCAAAAGCTGTTATAATAATGTGTCCATGATTACACAAACCTCTCTGGGTACAGGTATATTGTGTATCAGTAAAACAGGTTTATTAAACATTAAACATCCGGTACAAAGAAGTAGTACTGAAGAAGATAGTCACAGTCTGTTCGTTCAAACCCCGGCGTTCCTTCCGAGTGTCCACAGCGCAAGTCTCCTGATGTATCTTGCTGTGTTCCGTTGACCCATGCGCGCTTTCTTGGGATCTTGCTGTGTTCTGTTGACCGAAGCTCCTATCAATCTCTGGTTACACGGTGCACTGCTTTCGATGTTCAAAACCTGTATCTTTATACCCCTTTTCCCTCTCGTTTTGCCTACGTGGCAGTAATTAACCCTCTAACACCTAGTAAAAAGTCTTGCTCCATCGTTAGCCAGCTTATGACCTTGTCTGATCCTTCTGACTTTTTCTCTCTGCATTACAAAGTACCCTTATCTCAGATCTTCACTTTTCACAGAACACTTCCTAGAATGTTGACAAAACAGTCTGTCCATCCGATAGCTGGACCAATGAAGAATGTCTCCAACTCTTATCTATCTCTGTAGTTTTTATCTCTAAGCATAATATTGCTGAATTCCTCGTCTCCATAAACTTAGCACAACATTCCATTACTTCAGTAATTTTAAACAGGTTTTTAGTCAGGTTGGCATAATCCCATCCTGCTTTGCTCTCAGCCATTCTCCATTTTTCCAGGCTTTTAGCATCTTAACATACAATTTCACATATTATAGTTATATTAGAATGGTTATCGAATCTTAATAATGTTTACTAAATCCTACAGGTACACCCTATCCTACATATCCCTACCTTGAGGGCGAGGCATTTGCCGACCCCTCAAAACTAAAATCTTACATATGGATTATTTTTCTTCCGTTTATGTAACTCTAACATGTTCTGGGCTGTGATCATATTTAAATGTGATTGGGCATTGGACTTTAGGTGTTTCAGGTATAGAATAGTAAGCACATCATTACTACAAGTTGGGATATGACCAGTACATGGGAAGTTATCCTAATCCAATGAGGAATTTCCATGTTTGTCCCTATGTTGTCTTATTAGTCCTAACAGTTTTTGACTCCCTATCTTGTGACATTTGTGTTTAACTGGGTAGATCTCAAACAAACTTCTGATCTTACATAGTTCAAAGTTTTACTACATGGGTTACATATCTCAAATACAAAATGATTACAAGTTGGAGAACAACCAGAGCGTGTGAAATAATAGGAGCCTAAGGGCATGCTGATGTATTAAGCCCAATATCCCACCAGTGTGTGTTGTCCCTTATGCTTTCAATTTCAATATCGATTCTCCAGTTGTCTTGCTCCAAAACATAAAAAATGCTTTAGGGAGGAATTCAGTCGTATCATGAGCTCACTGAAACCCTCAAACAATAGGGGAATGTCGGGTCTGAATTGTGCCACATAACTGTGCAGCTCGTACTTAAAAACGTGTTGGTTGATGGGACAGGTCCTGTTAGACCCATAAAGCAAGGTAGTTGTGGTGGTAGTGACACAGGAGGCACCACCAAAATCACCTCATACTGGATTCGTACTGGTGTTTCCCACGCTCTGTTACCTACAAAACACAATTACAGGTAGACTACCTTTTATCCGAACTTCCGAAAACCGAAACCCTCTAAAAACCGAAGGTTTTTTCGTTCAGCGTAAGTCGTGCGCACGACCTGACCAGAGTGGCGCATGACTTACGCTGAGCAGAGGGTCAGTGTAAGTTGTGCGCACGACCCCGACCCCCGCCGACGACCCCGACCCCCGCCGACCCCCCCGCGGACCACCCCGGACCCCCGCCGACCACTACCCCCGACCCCCCCCGCCGACCCCTACCCCCGATCCCCCCGCCGACCCCCACCCCCGACCCCCCCCGCTGACCCCCCCCGCGGACCCCCGCCGACCCCCACCCGACCCCCCCCGCGGACCCCCACCCGACCCCCCGCCGACCCCCCAAGGACCCCCGCCAACCCACCCCCGACAAATTTCCCAGTCTTATAAAATACCTTCTGAAATCCGAATTTTTCCTAAAACCAAAACACGGCTGGTCCCGAGGTTTTCGGATAAAGGTTAGTCTACCTGTATTACAGTCACAGTTAAATTCAGTCTCACAATCATTTCAAGCGACATTACAGTTTCACATCTACTTCCTGATCTTCCAAGTCGAGATCCTTTCTCCCTTCCGTTTTTCAAAATAGCGGCCACGGGATCTTTTACACCAAGCTGAGAGGGCAGACGGGGCAGCGGTTTAATGTCGCATCCGAAAGATGGCACCTCTGACAGAGCAGCTCTCCCTCAGTACTGCCCTGGAGTGTCAGCCTAGATTACGTGCTCAAGTCTCCAGAGTGGGACTCAAACCCACAACCTTCTGACTCTAGAGGTGAGAGGGTCGCCCACTGAGCCGAGGCTGACCCCTCTTAAACTCCAGCCTAGTTACTGGGGTTATCAGCATCTTCAAACCGCTCCCCGCACCCCCCCCTAATTGCCATTATTAACACAGAACAGTCCTTCATGTGATTAACAGCAGAATGGGACCAGTGTGCTCAGGTGTGAACTCGCTGGTGTCTCAGCAGGTGAGATGAACTGGTGAATCCCTTTTCACACACTGAGCAGGGAAACGGCTTCTTCCCGGTGTGGGTGCGCTGGTGTTTCAGAAGATCAGATGAGCGCGTAAACCTCTTCCCGCAGTGAGAGCAGCTGAACGGCCTCTCCCCGGTGTGGTTGCGTCGATGCATCTCCAGGATCTTGGAGCATTTGAAACTCTTGTCGCAGTTGGAACATTTAAACGGCCTCTCGTCAGTGTGAGCCAGCTGGTGTTCCCGCAGAGAGTCGGAACGTGTGAATCCTTTCCCGCACTCTGAGGAGGAGAACGGCCTCTCATCAGTGTGAACTCGCTGGTGTCGCAGCAGGTGAGTTGAAGTGGTGAATCCCTTTTCACACACTGAGCAGGGGAATGGCCTTTCCCCAGTGTGAGTGCGCTGGTGTATCCAAAGAGTGGATGAGTGCGCAAACCTCTTCCCGCAGTGAGAGCAACTGAACGGCCACTCCCCGGTGTGGGTGACCTGGTGTATCCGAAGAGTGGATGAGTGCTTAAACCTCTTCCCGCAGTGAGAGCAACTGAACGGCCACTCCCCGGTGTGGGTGAACTGGTGTATGCGAAGAGTGGATGAGTGCTTAAACCTCTTCCCGCAGTGAGAGCAGCTGAACGGCCTCTCCCCGGTGTGGGTGAACTGGTGTTTCAGAAGATCGGATGGACTGGTGAATCCCTTTTCATACACTGAGCAGGGGAACGGCCTCTCCCCAGTGTGAGTGCGCTGGTGTTTCCGAAGATTGAATGAGTGCGTAAACCTCTTCTCGCAGTGAGAGCAGCTGAACGGCCTCTCCCCAGTGTGGATGCGTCGATGCTTCTCCAGGGCCTTGGAGCATTTGAAACTCTTGTCGCATTCGGAACATTTAAACGGCCTTTCGGCAGTGTGAACCAGCTGGTGTTCCCGCAGATAGGTGAGACGAGTGAATCCTTTCCCGCACTCGGAGCAGGAGAACGGCCATTTCACAGAGTGACTGCGTTGATGAGTCTCCAGCTCGGAAAGGCAACTGAATCCCTTCCCACATTCCCGACATTTGCACGGACTCTCCTCGCTTTGGTTACACTTGTGCCTCCCCAAGCTGAACCTTCAGTTGAATCCACGTCCACACACAAGACACGAGTGCAGTTTGTCCGCACTCTGATTGCTGCTTTCCGCTTCCATATGTCGATGATATTCAGGTCCTGATGAATCGAGTGACTCTGTCAGATCTTCGTGTGAAGTTTGCGTTAAGCTGCCCGTCTGCAATTCCTCCCCTTGCAAGAGACAGTAAAACAGGTTTATATAAATAATTAATGTAAATACAGGAGAGAAAATAAAGAAAGACTGGCCTTTATACAGCGCCTTTCACGACCAATGGTTTTACAAACAAGGAAGTACTTTTTGAAGTGTAGTCGCTGTTGTAATGTGGGAAGCACTGCAGCCAATTTGCATCATAAATAATGGCCAGGACACCGGGGATAACTCTCCTGCCGTTCTTCGAAATAGTGGGATCTTTTATGTCCACCTGAACGTCTCTTCCGAAAGACAGCCCTCCGACAGTGCGGCGCTCCCTCAGTACTGCCTCTCCGACAGTGCGGCGCTCCCTCAGTACTGACCCTCCCACAGTGCGGCGCTCCCTCAGTACTGCCCCTCCGACAGGGCACCGCCCCTCCGACACTGCCCCGGAGCGTCAGCCTAGGTTTATGTGCTCGAGTCCCTGGAGTGGGGACCTTCAACCCACAACTTTCTGACTGAGAGACGAGGGTGCTCCCAACTGAGCCACTGGCTGGCTCTCGAGGTCTTTCACATCCTTGCTAAAGTGCGGTGGCTAGGGGATTTGTCAGTCCCTTTAATCAGAAGAAAACACGAGAGGGGGGCGGGAGTCCCTTCAAATATGGAGGGGGTGGGTGACCCTTTAAATGTGGAGGGGTGGGTGTCCCTTTAAATGTGGAGAGGCGGGGCCGCGCATGCTCATTTGGCCCCACCACAAAACCAGACTGCCAGTGCGCCTGCGCGGGGCATCTGAGGAGCAGACGGAAGGCCGTGCCCGGGGAAGAGGCGGAATCAGCGGCCGGGGTAAAGTCAAGTATTGGGGAATCGATTTAAATTTCTGTTTTAAAAGCAACTTTTTTTTTGCTGGAAATGTAGATTTGAAAAGAAACACGCTGAAAGTGGGAAAAAGAAATGAACAGTTTGGAATCAAGATGGCGGCCACTCACCTGATTTCAGAACGATAAGGCCCGCCCACAACCGTCAGGTCACTGAAGTGTAGGATTGGTCAATCGTCCTGTCACTCGACTCTAGGATGGCCCGCCTGCACGCGCTACGAACCCGCCCCCGCGACACAGCGATTGGTTGACCGTCGGGCCGCTCAACTGTACGATTGGTCCACCTTGATGTCACTCAATGCTAATGAGCGGATAATGAGCGGAATTTTGAACGTTTTTTGGATACCGTGGGCACAATTTTTGTCTCACCTAAACGTAAATACGCTTATGACCGTTCTGGAATCGTAAGCTTTCTTTTGATGTAACGCACGTGTAGGTACGCTCTATAACTTGAGAGTGTATAGCCAGACAGACAGACAGGGACGTGGGTTGAAATCCCACTCCAGGGACTTGAGCACATAAAGCGAGGCTGACACTCCAGTGCGGTGCTGAGGGAGCGGCACACTGTCGGAGGGGCAGTGCCGCACTGTCGGAGGGGCAGTACTGAGGGAGCACCGCACTGTCGGAGGGGCAATACTGAGGGAGCGCCGCACTGTCGGAGGGGCAGTACTGAGGGAGCACCGCACTGTTGGAGGGGCAGTGCTGAGGGAGAGCCACACTGTCGGAGGGGCAGTACTGAGGGAGCACCGCACTGTCGGAGGGGCAATACTGAGGGAGCACAGTACTGAGGGAGCACTGCACTGTTGGAGGGGCAGTGCTGAGCACTGCTCCATCGGAGGGGCAGTACTGCAGGAGCGCCGCACTCTCGGGGGAAGCAATGCTGTGGGAGAGCCACATTGTCGGAGGGGCAGTAATGAAGGAGCGCTGCAGTGTCGGAGCGGCCGTCCTATGGATGAGACGTTAAACCAAGGTCCCCATCTGCCCCCTCAGGTGGACGTAAAGGATCCCGTGGTGCTATTTCAAAGGCGTTATCCCCGGTGTTTTGAGCCCAATATTTATCCCTCAATCAACAGGATGAAAAAACATTATCTGGCCATTTTCACATTGCTGTTTCTGGGAGCTTGCTGTGCATAAATTGGCTGCCACGTTTCCCATATTACAGCAGTGACTGCACTTCAAAAGTACTTCATTGGCTGCAAAGCGCTTTGGGACGTCCGGTGGTCGTGAAAGGCGGTTAAGACGGCAAATGGTATGCTGGCCTTCATTACAAGAGGATTTGAGTACAGGAGTAAAGAAGTCTTACTCCAATTATATCTTCTTAGGCAGTCCCTCGGAACCGAGGATGACTTGCTTACAACTTAAAAATGAGTTCTCAGGTTACTGATGAGTCCACACAGGCGGGGCAGATGGTGGTTGAAGGGGCGGGTGGGTGGGGTGCTTGGGTTGATGTGCACTCCTTGCGCTGCCTGCGCTTGGCTTCCGCTTGCTCCGGGCGAAGAGACTCGAGGTGTTCGGCGCCTTCTTGGATGCTTCTTCTCCACTTTGTGCGGTCTTGGGCCAGAGATTCCCAGCTATCAGTGGGGATGTTGCACTTTTTCAAGGAGGCTTTGAGGGTGTCCTTGAAGCATTTCCTCTGTCCACCTGGGACTCTCTTGCCTTGCCGGAGCTCTGAGTAGAGCGCTTGTTTTGGGAGTCTCGTATCGGGCATGCGGACAATGTGACCCATCCATCGGAGCTGATCGAGCGTGGTCAAAGCTTCGATGCTGGGGATGTTGGCCTGAGCGAGAACACTGACATTGGTGCGTCTATCCTGCCAATGAATGTGCAGGATCTTGCGGAGGCAGCGTTGGTGGTACCTCGTCAGTGCACCTCAAAGCACTGGAGAGTTACCACCAACGCTGCCTCCAATTATATAGGGCCTTGGTGAGACCACACCTGGAGTACTGTGTTCAATTTTGGTCTCCTTACCTAAGGAAGGATATACTTGCCATAGAGGGAGTGCAACAAAGGTTCACGAGATTGATTCCTGGGATGGCGGGACTGTCGTATTAGAAGAGATTGAGTAAACTAGACCTGTATTCTCTTGAATTCAGAAGAATGAGAGGAGATCTCATTGAAGCATACAAAATTATACATTAGTAACAATATTGTGGAGGAGGAATTCCTGGAGTGTTTACGGGATGGTTTCCTGGACCAATATGTCGAGGAACCAACCAGAGATCAGGCCATCTTAGACTGGGTATTATGTAACGAAAAAGGATTAATTAACAGTCTTGTTGTATGAGGCCCCTTGGGTCAGAGCGATCATAATATGATAGAATTCTTCATTAAGATGGAGAATTAAGTTGTTGAATCAGAGACTACATACTGAATTTAAATAAAGGAAACTACGATGGTCTGAGGCGCGAGTTGTGTAGGATTGATTGGGGAATGTCACTCAAAGGGTTGACGGTGGATAGGCAATGGCAAACATTCAAAGACTGCATGGATGAACTACAGAATTTGTTCATCCCAGTTTGGCATAAAAACAAAAAAGGTGACTCAACCATGGCGAACAAGGGAAATTAGGGATAGCATAAGATCCAAGGAGAGGACATATAAATTGGCCAGAAAAAGCAGTAATCCAATGGATTGGGAGCAGTTTAGGATTCAACAAAGGAGGACAAAGCGATTAATTAAGAAAGGGAAAATAGAATATGAGAGTAAGCTAGCAGCGAACATAAAAATTGACTGTAAAAGCTTTTATAGATATGTGAAGAGAAAAGGATTGGTGAAGTCAAGCGTAGGTCCCTTGCAGTCAGAATGAGGGGAATTTATAATGGGGAACAAAGAAATGGCAGACCAACTAAATGCATACTTTGATTCTGTCTTCACAAAGGAGGACACAAATAACCTCCCAGAGATGCTGGTGAACATAGGGTCTGATGAAAGGGAGGAACTGAAAGAAATCAGTATCTGTAGGGAAATGGTGTTAGGGAAATTGATGGGATTGAAGGCCGATAAATCCCCAGGGCCTGATAATCTACATCCTAGGGTACTTAAGGAAGTGGCCCTAGAAATAGTAGATGCATTGCTGATCATCTTCCAACATTCGATGGAATCTGGAGCAGTACCCATGGATTGGAGGGTAGCTAATGTTACCCCACTATTCAAAAAAAGTGGTAGAGAGAAAACGGGGAATTACAGACCGGTAAGCCTGACATCGGTAGTGGGGAAAATGCTAGAGTCCATTATAAAAGATGTAATAGCAGAGCACTTGGAAAACAGTGACAGGATCGGACAAAGTCAACATAGATTCACAAAAGGTAAATCGTGCTTGACTAATCTACTGGAATTTTTTCAGAATGTAACTGGTAAAATAGATAAGGGAGAACCAGTGCATGTGGTGTATCTGGATTTCAGAAGGCCCTCGATAAGGTCCCGCATAAGAGATTAGCGTGTAAAGTTAAGGCACATGGGATTAGGGGCAAGCTATTGACTTGGATAGAGAACTGGTTGGCAGACAGAAAGCAAAGAGTTGGAATAAACGGGTCCTTTTCCGAGTGGCAGGCAGTGACTAGTGGGGTACCGCAGAGATCGGTCCTTGGACCCCAGCTATTCACAATATATATTAATGATCTAGACAAGGGAACTAGATGTAATATCTCCAAATTTGCAGACGACACAAAGCTGGGTGGGCGTGTGTGCTGTGAGGAGGATGTCGAGAAACTCCAGGATGATTTGGACATGTTGGGTGATTGGGCAGAAGCATGGCAGATGCAATATAATGTGGATAAATGTGAGGTTGTCCACTTTGGTGGCAAAAACAGGAAGGCAGATTATCTAAATGGCAATAGATTGGGAGAAGGGGAAGTGCAACGAGACCTGGGTGTCCTTGTGCACCAGTCACTGAAGGTGAGCATGCAGGTGCAGCAGGCGGTTAAGAAGGCAAATGGTATGTTGGCCTTCGTAGCGAGAGGGTTTGAGTACAGGAACAAGGATGTCTTGCTGCAGTTGTACAGGCCTTGGTGAGACCACATCTTGAGTATTGTGTACAGTTTTGGTCACCTTATCTGAGGAAGGATATTCTTGCCATGGAAGGAGTTCAGCAAAGATTCACCAGGCTGATACCTGGGATGGCAGGAATGACGTATGAGGAGAGATTGGGTCGATTGGGCTTATACTCGCTGGAGTTTAGAAGAATGAGAGGGGATCTCATTGAAACTTATAAAATTCTGGCAGGACTGGACAGACAAGATGCAGGGAGGTTGTTCCCGATGGTCGGGGAGTCCAGAACCAGGGGTCACAGTCTAAGGATAAGGGGTAGGCCTTTTAGGACAGAAATGAGAAGGCAGGGACAGGGTACTGAACTTGGATGATCAGCACTGATCGCATTGATAGGCGGAGCAGGCTCGAGGGGCCGAATGGCCTACTCCTGCTCCTATCTTCTATGTTTCTATCTCTTATGCGGGACCTTATCGAAAGCCTTTTGAAAGTCCAAATACACCACATCCACTGGTTCTCCTTTATCTATTTTACCAGTTACATCCTCAAAAAATTCCAGTAGATTAGTCAAGCATGATTTACCTTTTGTAAATCCATGTTGACTTTGTCCGATCCGGTCACTGTTTACCAAGTGCTCTGCTATTACATCTAGCATTTTCCCCACTACCGATGTCAGGCTTACCGGTGTATAATTTCCGGTTTTCTCTCTACCACCTATTTTGAACAGTGGGGTAACAGTAGCTACCCGCCAATCCATGGGTACTGTTCCAGAGTCTATCGAATTTTGGAAGATGACCAGCAATGCATCTACTATTTCTAGGGCCACTTCCTTAAGTACCCTAGGATGTAGATTATCTTCTATGTTTCTATGTATTCAATCTTTCCTTATAGCTGAAATTCTCTAGTCCTCGCAACATCACTGGCATCTACCCGGCAATGTGGAAAATTGCCCAAGTATGTCCTGTCTACAAAATTCAGGACAAATCCGACCCGGCCAATTACCGTCCCATCAGTCTACTCTCAATCATCAGCAAAGTGATGGAAGGTGTCGTCGACAGTGTTATCAAGCCGCACTTACTCAGCAATAACCTGCTAACTGACGCCCAGTTTGGGTTCCACCAGGGCCGCTCAGCTCCTGACCTCATTACAGCCTTGGTCCAAACATTCAAGCATAAACTCCCTGCTCTTACATGATACAGAGAAAGAGAGAGGCACTGACGTATGAGGAGAGATTGGGTCGATTGGGCTTATACTCGCTGGAGTTTAGAAGAATGAGAGGGGATCTCATTGAAACTTATAAAATTCTAACAGGACTAGACAGACTAGATGCAGGAAGGATGTGCCCGATGGCGGGGGAGTCCAGAAGCAGGGGTCACAGTCTAAGGATAAGGGGTAGGCCATTTAGGACAGAGATGAGGAGGAATTTCTTCCCCCAGAGAGTGGTGAACCTGTGGAATTCTCTACCACAGAAGGCAGTAGAGGCCAATTCATTAAATATATTCAAGAAGGAATTAGATATATTTCTTAATGCTAAAGGGATCAAGGGATATGGGGAGAAAGCAGGGACAGGGTACTGAATTTGGATGATCAGCCATGATCTCATTAAATTACGGAGCAGGCTCGAGGGGCCGAATGGCCTACTCCTGCTCCTATCTTCTATGTTTCTATGTATTCAATCTTTCCATGCAGCTGAAATTCTCTAGTCCTGGCAACATCCTCGTAAGTCTCCCATCTCGAGCAGTCACAACTTTCCTGCAATGGGGCGAGCAGAACTGCACGCAGCACTCTAGCCGGTGGCCTAACTGGTGTTTTGTACAGTTCAAGCAGAACCTCCCTGCTCTTACACGATACAGAAAGAAAGAGGCACTGCCCCTTTAAATACCTGGGGGGCACCCATTCCCCTTTAAATGGCCAAGCTATAATTTTTATTGTTGAAAAGGGGCCGCAGTCCCCTTTGACTCACCCCCCCTCTCACCCACCACAAATACTCACAAGAGAGAGAGAGAGAGGAGGAAGAATGCTGGTCTTTGTCCCTTTAAAAGTGGCTGCCCACCAAAATGTTCACAGCACCAGGGCTCTTTGTTCTGGATAAAAGTCGAAAAGAGAAAAGGTTCACTTATTTTTAAATGAATGCAGTTGATGAACAGCCTTGCAATAAAGGTAATGCAAAGGAATAAACACTCACAAGCTGGGGGGTTTTCCGCCCCCTCCTCCCCTTCCCTTTAACAGCTCCTGCAGACAATGAAAGCAGGAAAGCGGCCTGCAGCCCACCCAGGTCCCGCCCCCTTCCCTCCCGCACCGCCATTGGTTGGAGGACCGTCAGACCGCCCGGTCCTCCCAGCGTTTTCCGCACTCCTGATTGGCGGGCCCCTCGCGTCAATCACCCCCCTGCGATTACGCGCTGACGCCAGCACGCAATGCCCAGGGGTTGGTTGGATCGGTGCACGCCACCGCAAGGTAAAAAAAAGACACCCCACACAAATGAGGAAAAACAAGAATAATAATGTAAGAAATCACACAACACCAGGTTATAGTCCAACAGCTTTATTTGAAATCACAAGCTTTCGGAGCGCTGCTCCTTCTTCAGGTGAAGTGGAGAAATGCATGTCTTTATGTCTTCGAAATAGCACCACGGGATCTTTTACATCCACCTGAAGGGGCAGACGGCGGCCTCGGTTTAACGTCTCATCCGTAGAACGGCACCTCCGACACTGCAGCGCTCCCTCAGTACTGCCCCTCCGACAGTGCAGCGCTCCCTCAGTACTGCCCCTCCGACAGTGCAGCGCTCCCTCAGTACTGCCCCTCCGACAGTGCGGCTCTCCCTCAGTACTGCCCCTCCGACAGTGCGGAGCTCCCTCAGTACTGCCCCTCCGACAGTGCGGAGCTCCCTCAGTACTGCCCCTCCGACAGTGCGGCGCTCCCTCAGTACTGCCCCTCCGACAGTGCGGCGCTCCCTCAGTACTGCCCCTCCGACAGTGCGGCTCTCCCTCAGTACTGCCCCTCCGACAGTGCGGAGCTCCCTCAGTACTGCCTCTCTGACAGTGCGGCTCTCCCTCAGTATTGCCTCTCTGACAGTGCGGCGCTCCCTCAGTACTGCCCCTCCGACAGTGCGGCGCTCCCTCGGCACCACACTGGAGTTTTAGCCTCGCTTTATGTGCTCAAGTCCCTGGAGCGGCCCCTTTTTTGCAGAGTGACCAAGGCTGTGTGTAGGAAACAATTGTGCATTTGAAAGAAGCTTGTATTGTGAAGCTTGTGCCCCTTTGCCAGGCCCGCTGCCTGCGGCCCCTCTCCCAGATTCCAGCCCCAGCTCTGTGCTGACTGAGCTGCTCTCACCTGGGGACAGCGCACCTGAGCTGGAGAGGAGGCCCCGCCCCCTTGCCGCGCCGCCATTGGTTGGAGGACCCGTCACCAGTTGGCTCCACCCGCGCTCTTCCTATTGTTCAGCGCTCCCATCAGTCACATGCCCCGCAATCACGTGCTGCAGTTCACTCCACCCTCTTGCAAAACTCACTGATTGTGGCTCTTCACCAACACCGACTTTACAATGAAAGCCCCGTGCGGCAGCCTGGAGCTCAGGGGCCCAGCACGCAGGCACAGAGGAGGATGATTGACAGGGGCCCAGGGTGTGTGCTGAGCATGCGCGGTGCGGGTCGGGCGCCTGTGGAGCACGAGAGGGCGGGGCCATGGGGCGCACGCGCGGGGTCAGCCACAACTCAGCACGGCGGCTGGAGTGCTTTCTGGAGCGCGGGGGCTTGTGGGGATTGCAGCCGCCATTACTGCTGATCCTTTCAACCAACCTGTGCAGCAGCTGGGGCCTGAAAATCAGCTTCACTGCCCCTGGGCTGGGAAAGGGGGACATGAGACAACATTCTCCCTCTTACCCCTTTCTACACTCCTTTTACAGTTTTAGAAGTGGAGCATTTACAGACAGGAAGCTCAGACCAAACATCACGTCAGGATCAGACATAGTCACTCCATTCATCAGGACCTGAATATCATCGGCCTTTGCACATGGAAGGAGAGAGCAGCAATCACAGCGCGGACAAACCGTTCACGTGTTCCGTGTGTGGAAAGGGATTCAGCCGATCGCCTGACCTGGCAAGACACGTGAACTGTCACACCGGGAAACAAATGGGTAAAGGTGGGGACGGCAGGAAGGGATTCTGTTCCCCGTCTGCATTGAAAGTTCACCGGCGCAGTCACACCCGGGACAGTCCGATCACCTGCTCCGTGTGTGGGAAGAGATTCACTCAGACATCTCACTTGCTGACACACCAGCAAGTTCACACTGGGGAGAGACCCTTTACGTGTTCTGATTGTGGGAAGAGCTTTAAAAGCTCCGGGAATCTGACGAATCACCAGCGTGCTCACACTGGGGAGAGGCCATTCACCTGCTCCGTGTGTGGGAAGCGATTCACTCGGTCCTCCAACCTGTTCGCACACCAGCGAGATCACACTGGAGAGAGGCCTTTCACCTGCTCAGTGTGTGGGAAGGGATTCACTCGGTCTTCAGATCTGCTGACACACCAGCGAGTTCACACTGGGGAGAGGCCGTTCACCTGCTCCGTGTGTGGGAAGGGTTTCGCTCAGTCCTCCACCCTGCTGACACACCAGCGAGTTCACACTGGAGAGAGGCCCTTTAAATGTTCTGACTGTGGGAAGAGCTTTAAAAACTCCAATAATTTGCTCAGACACCAGCGGGTTCACGCTGTTCTGTAGCGCAGAGCCCTGCAGACAGTGAGGGCAACATGAACATGGAATGGATGAATGTTTTATAAATTCTTGTACTGCTGTTTAATCTTTAAGACTGTTGTGCTGATGATTCCCTTGATTTGACTGTTCATGGTGTTACATAGAATGTACAGCACAGAAACAGGCCATTCAGCCCAACTGGTCTATGCCGGGGTTTGTGCTCCACACGAGCCTCCTCCAACATATTCTCCTATTCCTTTCTCCCTCATGTGTTTATCTTGCTTCCCCTTAATTGCATCTGTGCTTTTAGCCTCAACTACTCCCTGTGGTAGCGAGTTCCACATTCTCACAACTCTGGGTAAAGAAGTTTCTCCTGAATTCCCTCCTGGATTTATTAGTGACTTTTATATTTATAGCCACATAAATGTGATGAGATTCTGTTAAGCTGACCAGTATGTTGTTGTACTTTGTCTTTTTCTGATGAATGAAACATTACTGAGCCCCTGTACCCGTGTTATGGGATGAAGTGCTGGACAAGTAAAGACACAACGTCTGGGTGTGAATCTGATAATAACCTCATGGACCATATAGGTGTGATAACCAGACGGGCTTGTGGTTATAGTC
Source organism: Somniosus microcephalus (assembly GCF_052327205.1). NCBI lineage: Eukaryota > Metazoa > Chordata > Chondrichthyes > Squaliformes > Somniosidae > Somniosus > Somniosus microcephalus. The sequence continues at coordinate 9,478,282 of NC_140990.1, read as the reverse complement.
TGGTCACAGATGGACTAAATTCCCTGAATTAGCAGGAGTTCAGGAGGCGGTCAACAGACGGGTCCAAACAATCCCATTTCCTGAGCGGTAACCAAGCTTGTGTATAAGAACAAGCCACTTAAGCCGTTGTCAGTTGGAACAGACTCGAGAAGATTGTGCGTGAATTCACTGTACTTCTATTCTCCAGATTGAGGGAATTATCACCCGACCTGTGTTATGCAATGCTCTTAATAAAGTCTGGAGAGACAATTTGTGTTCTTGTGAGCTTGATTATCTGGTATCCGAAACCCTGGGACTGCCGATCATTAGAGTCAACCTCAGTGTGTGGAAAGGGATTCCCTGGTGTATCCCACCCGCTGACACACCAGAGTGTCCACATTGTGTCTCAATTTCTCTGCTCCCCTCACTCACTCCAATCTCCCTCCCTCTGAGCTTGCAGTATCCCGTTCTCTCTGATCCAACCCTAACATTGTCATTAAACCTGACAAGGGTGGTGCTGCTGTTGTTTGGTGAACCAATCTCTACTGTGCGGAGGCTGAACACCAACTCTCTGACACCTCCTCCTACCTCCCCCTGGACCATGACCCCACTACCACATCAAGGCATTGTTTCCAGGACTGTCACTGACCTCGTCTCCTCTGGAGACCTTCCCTCCATGGCTGTTAATCTCATAGACCCGCAACCCCGCACAGCCCGCTTCTACCCCCTTCCCAAGATCCACAAACAGGGCTGCCCTGGTAGACCCATCGATTCAGCCTGTTCTTGCCCCACAGAATTGATTTCTTCCTATCTCGACTCTATTTTTTTCTCCCCTTGTCCAGTCTCTTCCCAACTACATCCACGACTCTTCTGCCACTTTGACAGTTTCCAATTTCCCAGCCCCAACCGTTTCCTTTTCACTGTGGACGTCTCATCCCTCTACACCTCCATCCCCCACCAGGACGGCCTGAGGGCACTCCGCTTCTTCCTTGAACAGAGGCCCAACCAGTCCCCCTCCACCACCACCCTCCTCCGCCTGGCTGAACTTGTTCTCACATTGAACAACTTCTCCTTTGACTCCACTCACTTCCTCCAAATTAAAGGTGTTGCTATGGGAACCGCATGGGCCCGAGTTATGCCTGCCTTTTCGTGGGATATGTGGATCATTCTTCAAGAACATAAGAGCAGGAGTCGGCCATACGGCCCTTCGAGCCTGCTCCGCCATTCATGGCTGATCATCGACCTCAACTCCACTTTCCCCCCCGATCTCCATATCCCTTGATTCCCCTAGAGTCCAACAATCTATCGATCTCAGCCTTGAATATACTCAAAGACTCAGCACTCACAGCCCTCTGGGGCAGAGAATTCCAAAGATTCACAACCCTCTGAGTGAAGAAATTCCTCATCTCGGTCTTAAATGGCCGACCCCTTATCCTGAGACTATGCCCCCTAGTTCTAGACACTCCAGCCAGGGGAAACAACCTCTCAGCATCTACCCTGTCAATCCCCTTCAGAATCTTGTATGTTTCAATGAGATCACCTCTCATTCTTCTAAACTCCAGAGAGTATCGGCCCATTCTACACAATCTCTCATCATAGGACAGCTCTCTCATCCCAGGAATCAATCTGGTGAACCTTCGTTGCACCGCCTCCAAGGCAAGTATATCCTTCCTTAGGTAAGGAGACCAAAATTGTACACAGTACTCCAGGTGTGGTCTCACCAAGGCCCTATATAATTGGAGTAAGACTTCTTTACTCCTGTACTCAAATCCTCTTGTAGTGAAGGCCAGCATACCATTTGCCTTCCGAATGGTTTGCTGCACCTGCACATGCACTTTCAGTGACTCATGTACAAGGACACCCAGGCCCCTTTGAGCATCTGCATTCCCCAATCTTTCACCATTTTGGAAATACTTTGCCTGTCTGTTTTTTCTACCAAAGTAGATAACATCACATTTATCCACATTATAATCCATCTGCCATGTTCTCGCCCACTCACTGAGCCTGTCGAGATCTCCTTGAAGCCTCTTCACATCCTCTTCACAACTGACACTGCCACCTAGCTTTGTGTCATCAGCAAATTTGGAAATGTTACATTTAGTCCCCTCATCCAAATCATTTATATAGATTGTGAATAGCTGGGGCCCAAGCACCGATCCCCGTGGTACCCCACTAGTCACAGCCGGTCATCCTGAAAAAGACCCGTTTATCCCTACTCTTTGTTTTCTGTCTGTTAACTAATTCTCAATCCATGCTTGTATTTTACCCCCAATTCCATGTGCCCTAATTTTGTTCACCAACCTCTTGTGTGGGACCTTATCGAAGGCCTTCTGAAAATACAAATATAACACATCTACCAGTTCCCCTTTGTCTACTCCACTAGTTACATCCTCAAAGAACTCCAATAAGTTTGTCAAACAGGACTTCCCTTTCATAAATCCATGTTGATTCTGCCCAATCTTACTATTAGTTTCTAAGTGCCCAGTTATTGCATCCTTTACAATAGATTCCAGTATTTTCCCAACTACTGATGTGAAGCTAACAGGTCTGTAGTTCCCCATTTTCTCTCTCCTTTCTTAAATAGCGGGGTTACATTTGCTATCCTCCAATCTGCAGGAACCGTTCCAGAATCTATAGAATTTTGGAAGATGACAACCAATGTGTCCACTATCCCAATGGCCACCTCTTTCAAAACCCTAGGATGTAGGTCATCTGGTCCTTGAGATTTATCAACTTTTAGTCCCATTAATTTAGCTAGTACTGTTTTTTTACTAATAATAATTTCTTTAAGTTCCTCATTCTCGCCACACCCTTGGTGTTCTAGTTCAGGGCAAGGGCAGGAAATGGCACCAATACAGTCATCAATATACCGGAAAAAAAGGTGAGGGAGGGGACCTGAGTAGGGCTGGAAAAAAGCTAGCATGCAGGTACAGCTAGCAATAGGAAGGCAAATGGCATGTTGGCCTTTATTTCAAAGGGGTTGGACTATAAGAGTAAGGAAGTCTTGTTACAATTGTACAGGGCCTTGTTGAGACCTCACCTGGAGGACTGTGCTCAGTTTTGATAGAAGTCGATAGATTTCTGACTAGTAAGGGCATCAAGGGATATGGCGATAGGGCTGGTGAATGGAGTTGAGGCAGAAGATCAGCCATGAGCTCATTGAATGGCAGAGCAGGCTCAAAGGGCCGAAGGGCTGAATGGCCTACTCCTGCTCCTAATTCTTATGTTCTTATTCACTTTGCTTCCAATTTCCACCCTTCCCTCACCTTCACATGGTCCATCTCTGATTCTTCCCTTCCCTTCCTCGACTTCTCTGTCTCCATTTCTGGGGTTAGGCTGTTGACCAACATCTACTATAAGCCCACTGCCTCCCACAGCTACCTGGACTACACTTCCTCCCACCCCGCTTCCTGTAAGGACTCTATTCCATTCTCCCAGTTTCTCCATCTCCGCCGCATCTGTTCTGACGATGCCACCTTCCATACTAGTGCTTCTGACATGTCTTCCTTTTTCCTCAACCGAGGATTCCCCTCTACCATGGTTGGCAGGGCCCTTGACCGTGTCCATTCCATTTCCCGCACTTCTGCTTGTGGTAAACCACTTTTATCGTTCACTATCGTTACACTATAGTTATCACTGTTATATCGTTATCACTGTTCACACTGTTGTATCACTATACGAGGTCGCCTCTTGTCACGCTGTTATACCTGGGCTGACCACTGCTGACTCCGCCCATGGCTCCACCTACCTGCCCAGGTATAAAGGTGGTCGACTGGCTGGTATTCCTCCTTGTTGGATCCGATCACCCACGAGGGTGGGCTCTGTTATTTAGCCAATAAAAACCTATAGTTACTTTCTTAACTCGTCGCTTTTCATTGGATGAATTGATAGGTATGTCAATTTTATTGGCTAAATTTTAAAATGTCGACACCTGGACAGTCAAACGACCAGCCAAGCGACCAGCCAGACGCCCAGCTACAACAGCCACAGCAGCCTGCCTGGCTGCGAGCCCTCAGACCACCGTACCTGGATCTAAATCCACAGGCAGCAAACTCAGCCCTCGACTTTGAACACTGGCTGAGCTGCTTCGAAGCCTACCTGGGAGAATCCGGCGTGCCTCAGAAATCCATGCTAAGAGTTCTGAATGCCCAAGTGAGCCCTAAAGTATTCGCACTCATCCGGGACCTCAAAACATACGAGGACGCCATCAACCGGCTGAAAAGACAGTACCAAACCCCGGTAAATTCCATGTATGCCAGACACCTCCTAAGATCCCACCCGCAACAGCCAGGAGAGCCCGTGGAGGAATTTTTACGGGTGCTACAAGCACTCGGCAGAGACTGTAACTTTAAAGCGGTAACGGCGGCAGAAAATACTGAAGACAATGTCCGCGATGCCTTCATGAAAGGCCTGCGGTCCGACTACTCACGGCAAAGACTACTGGAAGCAAGGGACCTCGACCTGGACAAAGCTGCAGCCCTCGCTCTCTCTCTAGAAGTGGCCCATCGGGACCTCGAGGCCTACTCAAGGTACTGTAACTCGCGACCCTGGGACTTGGGACCGACCCCGACCATGATACCCCCCGCAGCACCCCCCCTGGGACCTACCTCAGCGTCGGCGTCCCGGACCCGATCGAGACCGCCACCCCCGGTACCGGCTCCGACATCGGACCCCCGCAATCGGGCCGCCGGCTGCTTCTTCTGTGGCCAGGCGAAACACCCGAGGTCGCGCTGCCCAGCCAGGAACTCTACCTGCTCAAACTGTATGAAGAAAGGCCACTTCGCTAAGGCCTGCAGAGGTGGATCATCAGAGGCCAGCAGTGCCTCATGCGAGCTGTGGGGGCGGCCATCTTCCTTCAAGGCAACAGAGTCCAGCATCCCCACATGTGAGTCATGGGGTGGCCATCTTTGATACAGGCAACCGACACCAGCAGTGCCTCATGTGAGTTACGGGGGCAGCCATCTTCTCCGCCATTTTGTCCAACCTCATGGGAGACGCCATTTTACCCACCACGCTCGACCGCCACCGTGCCTCTAGACCCGACTACCACCTCACCCGCAGACTACAACGACTCGCTCAGCTATACACTAGCCTCCGTCTCACTGGACCAAGCCCACCCGCATCACCTGTCCAAGTCAATGATGGACATCAGAGTAAACGGCCACGCCACGACCTGCCTGTTCGACAGCGGAAGCACGGAGAGTTTCATCCACCCAGACACGGTGAGCCACTACTCCCTCCCTGTCCTGCCAACGCGCAACCGGATCTCGATGGCATCGAGATCCCATGCCACAGACATCAGCGGCTACTGTGTTGTGACCCTATCGGTTAAGGGTACGGAGTATAAAAATTTTAAACTCCTCGTCCTTCCCCAGCTATGCGCCGCCATCCTACTAGGGCTAGACTTCCAATCTCACCTCCAAAGCGTCACGCTAGCATACGGCGGACCCCTCCCCCCACTCACAGTCGACAACCAACAGATTTTAAACCGCCCACCGCGTAACACCTGCGGCCTATCCACCCTCAAGGTCCCGCCACCTTCCCTGTTCGCTAACCTCACCCCCGACTGCAAACCCGTCGCGACCAAGAGCAGGCGGTACAGTGCCGGGGACAGAGCTTTCATTAGCTCTGAGGTGCAGCGTCTCCTGAAGGAGGGCATCATCGAGGGGAGCACCAGCCCCCAGCGTGCCCAGGTCGTGGTCGTTAAGACCGGCAATAAAAACCGCCTGGTCATCGACTACAGCCAGACCATAAACAGGTACACCCAGCTGGACGCATACCCCCTTCCCCGCATATCTGATATGGTCAATCAGATTGCGCAGTACCGGGTATTCTCCACCATCGACCTTAAGTCGGCCTATCACCAACTCCCTATCCGCCCTGAGGACCGCCAGTATACAGCCTTCGAGGCGAACGGCCGCCTCTACCACTTCCTTAGGGTTCCCTTCGGCGTCACCAACGGGGTTTCGGTCTTCCAAAGGGAGATGGACCGGATGGTTGACCAGAACGGGCTGCACGCCACGTTCCCCTACCTAGATAACGTCACCATCTGCGGCCGCGACCGGCAGGACCATGACGTTAATCTGGAGAGATTCCTCCGTACGGCCCAACGGCTGAACCTCACCTACAATAAGGAGAAATGTGTGTTTAACACCTCGCGCCTTGCCATCCTCGGCTGTGTAGTAGAGAACGGAGTCATCGGCCCCGACCCCGAAAGAATGCGTCCCCTCATGGAGCTACCCCTCCCCCACTGTCCAAAGGCTCTGAAGAGAACCCTGGGGCTCTTCGCCTACTATGCCCAATGGGTGCCCAATTATGCAGACAAAGCCAGACCCCTCATGAAGTCCACATCCTTCCCCCTTACAGAGGAAGCGTGCGCAGCCTTCTCCCTCATTAAGGGAGACATCGCCAAGGCCACAATGCACGCAGTGGACGAGTCCATCCCCTTCCAAGTGGAGAGCAATGCATCCGACTTCGCCCTAGCCGCTACCCTTAACCAGGAGGGGAGACCACTGGCCTTCTTCTCAAGGACCCTACAGGGCCCTGAGATCCGACACTCGTCGGTCGAGAAGGAGGCCCAAGCGATTGTGGAGGCGGTACGACGCTGAAGGCATTACCTGGCAGGCAAATGATTTACCCTCCTCACCGACCAGCGTTCGGTCGCTTTTATGTTTAATAACAAGCTGAGGGGCAAAATCAAGAATGACAAGATATTGAGGTGGAGAATCGAACTATCCACCTATGATTATGATATCTTGTACCGGCCAGGTAAGCTGAACGATCCCCCTGATGCTCTGTCACGAATTACATGCGCCAGCGCGCAAAGTGATAGACTTCAGACCCTCCACAACGACCTCTGCCACCCCGGGGTCACCAGACTTTACCACTTCATTAAGGCCCGCAACCTGCCATACTCCATCGAGGAGGTCAGGACCATGACCAGGAACTGCCAGACCTGTGCCGAGTGCAAACCGCACTTCTTTAGGCCGGACAGAGCAAGCCTGATCAAGGCCACCCGCCCCTTCGAGCGCCTGAGCATTGACTTTAAGGGGCCCCTCCCGTCCTCTGACCGTAATGTGTACTTCCTCAACATCGTTGATGAGTACTCCCGTTTCCCCTTTGCCTTCCCCTGCCCAGACATGACCAGTACCACGGTCATCAAATGCCTGAACGACCTCTTCGCCTTGTTCGGGTTCCCAAACTATATACATAGTGACCGGGGCTCCTCCTTCATGAGCGAGGAACTCCGTCAGTTCCTACTAGCGAGAGGTATTGCTGCAAGCAGGACCACCAGCTACAACCCCTGAGGGAACGGCCAGGTAGAAAGAGAGAACGCGACGGTATGGAAGGCCGTCCTCTTAGCCTTAAAGTCTAAGGGCCTCCCAACCTCCCGCTGGCAGGAAGTCCTCCCGGCAGCCCTGCACTCCATCCGGTCACTACTTTGCACTGCCATTAACGCCACCCCCCATGAACGAATGTTTGTTTTCCCCAGGAAGTCGACTACGGGAACCACACTACCAACCTGGCTGACCTCCCCGGGGCCCGTCCTGCTGCGAAAGCACGTGAGGACCCATAAAACGGACCCCCTGGTCGAGAAGGTGAACCTCCTGCACGCCAACCCCCAGTACGCCTATGTGGCTTACCCGGACGGGCGGGAGGACACAGTCTCCTTGCCCTCGGGCATTCCGGAGACACCACCTTTACCCCCCCCACCCCCCCCCCCAATTCCAGCTCAGGTAGACGGCATGCCGGAACCCCATGAGCCTTCGCCGACCACGCAGACACCAGCATCAACACCGGAGAATGCAACACCGCCGCTGCGACGATCAGAAAGGCTTACGAGGCCTCCGGACAGACTGACTTACCAGAACTGGTAGTACACTTCACCCCGCCGGACTCAAATCTAAACAAGGGGTGAATGTGGTAAACCACTTTTATCGTTCACTATCGTTACACTATAGTTATCACTGTTATATCGTTATCACTGTTCACACTGTTGTATCACTATACGAGGTCGCCTCTTGTCACGCTGTTATACCTGGGCTGACCACTGCTGACTCCGCCCATGGCTCCACCTACCTGCCCAGGTATAAAGGTGATCGACTGGCTGGTATTCCTCCTTGTTGGATCCGATCACCCACGAGGGTGGGCTCTGTTATTTAGCCAATAAAAACCTATAGTTACTTTCTTAACTCGTCGCTTTTCATTGGATGAATTGATAGGTATATCAATGCTCTCACCCCTTTCCTTCCCTCCCAGAACCACGAGAGGGGTCCCCTTGTCCTCACCTTTCAACCCACCAGCCTCCACATTTAGCGGATCATCCTCCGCCATTTCTGCCACCTCCAGCGTGATCCCACCACCAAACACATCTTCCCCTCACCTCCCCTTTTAGCATTCCGAAGGGACCACTCCCTCCGCGACACCCTGGTCCACTCCTCTATCACCCCCAACACCCCTTCCCCTTCGCCCGGCACCTTCCCTTGCAAGCGCAGGAGATGCAACACCTGCACTTTTACCTCCCCCCTTCCCACTGTCCAGGGCCCCAAACACCCCTTCCAGGTGAAACAGTGATTTACTTGTACTTCTTGCAATCTAGTAAACTGTATTCACTGCTCACGATGTGGTCTCCTCTACACTGGGGAGACCAAATGCAGATTGGGTGACTGCCTTGAGGAACACCTCCATTCAGTCCGTAAGGGTGACCCCGAGCTTCCGGTCACCTGTCACTTTAATTCTCCGCTCCACTCGCACTCTGACCTCTCTGTCCTTGGCCTCTTACACTGTTCCAACGAAGCTCAACGTAAGCTCGAGGAACAGCACCTCATCTTTCGATTAGGCACTTTACAGCCTGCCGGACTCAACATCGAGTTCAACAATTTCAGACTATAACCTGTATTTCTTTATATATTTTAATATTTTTCTCTCGTTTTCTCACATGGTAGCTGTTAATGTTGCTACCATCATCATTCTCACCACATCTAGAGCCATCTTTTGTTTCTTAACTTGTCCCATTACCTCTCCTTTTGCCTCGCACCATCATCCCTTTTTGTCAGTCAATCTCTCCTGCCTTCCATCCTATCACAGACCTTCCCTTTGTTCTTCCATCCTATCACAGACCTTCCCTTTGTTCTTCCATCCTATCACAGACCTTCCCTTTGTTCGTTCCTCCCCTCCTCCCTGCCTCTGCTTAAAAATCTCTCTTCTCGAACCTTTTCCAGTTCTGACGAAGGGTCCTCGACCCGAAACATTGACTCTATTTCTCTCTCCTCGATGCTGCCGGACCTGCTGAGTGTTTCCAGCATTTTCTGTTGTTATTTCTATCTTGATACTATTTGACTGCCTGGGGCTGCACGTAGGCCTCTCTGTTCTTATCCACCAGTCATTGATCATCCCATCCCCAGGCTGACTCTGTGTTAACACCTCAGGCGAGCCTCAACCTGTTTTCCCGGTTACAGAACCAGTTTGTCTCTCTCAGGAATGCCCAAGGCGCTGTTGTCTGGGCACCAACTCACTCGTGACCTCACATGTTGCAACAAGTCTACTGCCTGAGCAGTTTGCAGTGTTATTAGGTCTGTGGGTCTCTTAGCAACCACCTCCCTTATCTAGGCAAAGGGCTCATCTCCTGACTTTGGGTGTTATCATTCCAAACTTCAGCATTCTCTGTCTGTTAGCTTCAATCTGTCTGTGTCCACCCAGTGACAACACTGAGCTCCTCCCTCCAACCACTGACACTCACCCTCTTGCTGAGAAAGAAAGACTTGCATTTATATAGCGCCTTTCACAACCTCAGGACATCCCAGAGCGCTTTACAGCCAATGAAGTACTTCTGAAGTGTAGTCACTGTTGCAATGTAGGAAACGTGGCAGCCAATTGGCGCACAGCAAGCTCCCACAAACAGCAATGTGACAATGACCAGATAACCTATTTCAGTGATGTTGATTGAGGGATAAATATTGGCCCCAGGACACCGGGGAGAACTCCCCTGCTCTTCTTCAATGTAGTGCCATGAGATCTTTTACATCCACCTGAAAGAGCAGACGGGGGCCTCGGTTTAACATCTCATCCGAAAGGCGGCACCTCTGCCAGTGCAGCACTCTTTCAGTACTGGAGTGTCAGCCTAGATTTTTATGCTCAAGTCTCTGGACTGGGACTTGAACCCACGACCTTCTGACTCAGAGGTGAGAGTGCTGCCCACTGAGCTAAAGTGCCTGGAGCTAAGCCAGCTGGGATACTTGACATAGGATTACATCGGATATACGGCACAGAAACAGGCCATTCGGCCCAACCAGTCCATGCCGGTGTTTATGCTCCACTCGAGCCTCCTCCCGTCTTTCCTCATCTAAATCTATCAGCATAACCCTCGATTCCCTTCTCCCTCATATGCTTGTCTAGCCTCCCCTTAAATACATCGATACTATTCGCTTCAACCACTCCCTGTGGCAGCGAGTTCCACATTCTCACCTCTCTCTGGGTAAAGAAGTTTCTTCTGAATTCCCTATTGGATTTCTTGGTGACTATCTTATATTGAGGCCTCTAGTTATGCTCTTCCCCACAAGTGGAAACATTCTCTCTGTATCCACTCTATCAACATTTTTCATAATTTTAAAGACCTCTATTAGGTCACCACTCAGCCTTCTGTTTTCAATAGTAAAGAGACCCAGCCTGTTCATCCTTTCCTGATATGTATACCCTCACATTTCTGGTATCATCCTTGTAAATCTTCTCTGCACCCTCTCCAGTGCCTCTATATCCTTTTTATAATATGGCGACCAGAACTGTACGCAGTACTCTAAGTGTGGTCTAACCAAGGTTCGATACAGGTTTAGCATAACTTCACTACTTTTCAATTCTATCCCTCTAGAAATAAACCCTAGTGCTTGGTTTGCTTTTTTATGGCCTTGCTAACCTGTGTCGCAACTTTTAGTGATTTGTGTATTTGTACTCCGAGATCCCTTTGTTCCTCTACCCCACCTAGACTCGCACCCTCCAAGTGATAAGTGACCTCCCCATTCTTCCTACCAAAATGTAATATCTCACATTTATCTGTTCAGCCTTGGTCACTCTGCAAAAACTCTGAAATGTTTAATAATGAAATCAGGGAGTCAAAAAGCTCAGGTGAGGCAGTTTAAAAAGACAGTCCCTGACCAGAGATTGCTGGATGCTGACACTCAGTGCTCACGAGGATAGAATGTCCCATTCCCCAGGCACGGACATCCAGCACCTCGATCACAGCAACAATTCACAAAACAATGGCAATATAACTTGGAGCAGAGACGGTTAAGTGGAGCTGTGATCGAGGTGCTCAAAATTATGAGGGGTTTTGATCGAGCAAACAAGGAGAAGCTGTTGTCACTGGCAGTAGGGTCGGTAATGAGAGGACACAGATTTCAGATCATTGGCAAAAGAATCGGGAAAGGAAATGAGGAGACTTTTTTTACACAGCAAATTGTGATGATCTGGAATGCACTGCCTGAATGGGAGGTGGAAGCAGATTCAATAGTAACTTTCAAAAGGGAATTGGATATATACTAAAGGCAGAAATTTGCAGGGCTGTGGGGAAAGAGCAGGGCAGTGGGACTAATTGCATCGCTCTTTCAGAGAGCTGGCACCAGCACGATGGGCCGAAAGGCATCCCACTGTGCTCTATGATTCTATAACATCAGCTTCTCTCTGCACACGGGTACTGAGAGAACAGGGAAGAATCATTAAATCCAGCCCAGTTATTGGGGGCTCTTAACATTAACAAGCCCCCATTGCCTGAATTAACATGGTTCAGTCCTGGATGTGATTAAAGGCATCGGAAACAGTGGAATTGACCCACCGCAGTCACACTGTGGACACACTGGTGTGTCAGCGGGTGGGATACACCAGGGAAACCCTTTCCACACACTGAGGTTGACTCTAATGATCAGGGGTCCTAGGGTTTTGGATACCAGACAATCAAGCTCACAAGAACACAAATGGTCTCTCCAGGCTTTATTAAGAGCGCTGCATAACACAGATCAGGTGATAATTCCCTCAATCTGGAGAATAGAAGTACAGTGGATTCACGCGCGATCTTCTTGAGTCTGTTCCAACTGACAACGGCTTAAGTGGCCTGTTCTTATACACAAGCTTGGTTACCGCTCAGGAAATGGGATTGTTTGGACCCATCTGTTGACCGCCTCCTGAACTCCTGCTAATTCAGGGAATTTATTCCATCTGTGACCAGACTATAACCACAAGCCTGTCTGGTTATCACACCTATACAGTCCGTGAGGTTATTATTAGATTCACACCCAGACGTTGTGCCTTTACTTGTCTGGCACTTCATCCCATAACACGGGTACAGGGGCTCAGTAATGTTTCATTCATCAGAAAAAGACAATGTACAACAACCTTATCTGAGGAAGGATGTTCTTGCCATGGAGGGAGTGCAGCGAAGATTCACCAGACTGATACCTGGGATGGCAGGAATGACGTATGAGGAGAGATTGGGTCGATTGGGCTTATACTCGCTGGAGTTTAGAAGAATGAGAGGGGATCTCATTGAAACTTATAAAATTCTAACAGGACTAGACACACTAGATGCAGGAAGGATGTTCCCGATGGCCTGGGAGTCCAGAACCAGGGGTCACAGTCTAAGGATAAGGGGTAAGCCATTTAGGACAGAGATGAGGAGGAATTTCTTCACCCAGAGTGGTGAACCTGTGGAATTCTGTACCACAGAAGGCAGTGGAGGCCAATTCATTAAACATATTCAAGAAGGAGTTGGATATATTTCTTAAGGCTAAAGAGATCAAGTGATATGGGCAGAAGGCAGGGACAGAGTACTGAATTTGGATGATCAGCCATGATCTCATTGAATGGCGGAGCAGGCTCGAGGGGCCGAATGGCCTACTCCTGCTCCTATCTTCTATGTTTCTATGTAACATACTTGTCAGCTTAACAGAATCTCATCATATTTATGTGGCTATAAATATAAAAGTCACTAATAAATCCAGGAGGGAATTCAGGAGAAATATTTTTACCCAGAGAATGGTGAGAATGGGGAACTCGCTACCACAGGGAGTAGTTGAGGTGAACAGCATAGATGGATTTATGAGGAAGCCACACAAGGGAGAAGGGAATGGGAGGTGATGTTGATCAGGTTAATTGAAGTAGGGTGGGTGTGGGGCATAAACACTGGCATGGACCAGTTGGGCCGAATGGCCTGTTTCTATGCTGTACATTCTATGTGACACCATGAACTGTCAAAAGAAGGCAATCATCAGCACAACAGTCTTAAAGATTAAACAGCAGTACAAGAATTTATAAAACATTCATCCATTCCATGTTCATGTAACCCCAGCTGTCTGCAGGGCCCTGTGCTACAGAACAATGTGAACTCGCTGGTGTCTCAGTAGGTCTGATGACCGAGTGAATCCTTTGCCACACAAAGAGCAGGTGAACAGTCTCTTTCCTTTTTTCTCCAGCTGGTGTCTCTTCAGGTCCTTCGAATATTTAAAGCGCTTACTACATTCAGAACATTTAAATGGTCTCGCATCAGTGTGAACTCGCTGGTGTGTCAGCAGGCTTGATGACTGAGTGAATCCCTTCCCACACACGGCACAGGTGAATGGCCTCTCCCCAGTGTGAACTCGCTGGTGTCTGTTCAGAATCCCAGCGCTTTTAAAGCTCATCTCACAGACAGAACATGTAAATGGTCTCTCATCGGTGTGAACTCGCTGGTGTCTCAACAGGTGGGATGACCGAGTGAATCCCTTCCCACACACGGAGCAGGTGAACTGCCTCTCCCCAGTGTGAAGTCGCTGGTGTTGCTTCAGATCCCCAGAGGTTTTAAAGCTCATCCCACAAACAGAACATGTAAACGGTCTCTCATCGGTGTGAACTTGCTGGTGTTGCTTCAGATCCCCAGAGGTTTTAAAGCTCTTCCCACAGTCAGAACATGTAAATGGTCTCTCATTGGTGTGAACTTGCTGGTGTTGCTTCAGATCCCCAGAGGTTTTAAAGCTCTTCCCACAGTCAGAACATTTAAACGGTCTCTCATCAGTGTGATATTGCTGGTGTCTCAACAGGTGGGATGACTGAGTGAATCCCTCCCCACACACGGAGCAGGTGAACGGCCTCTCCCCAGTGTGAACTCGCTGGTGTGTCAGTAGGTGAGATGACTGAGTGAATCCCTTCCCACACACGGAACAGGTGAACGGTCTCTCATCAGTGTGATATCGCTGGTGTGTCAGTAGGTTGGATGACTGAGTAAATCCCTTTCCACACACGGAGCAGGTGAACGGTCTCTCCCCAGTGTGAACTCGCTGGTGTGTCAGTAGGTGGGATGACCGAGTGAATCCCTTCCCACACACGCAGCAGGTGAATGGCCTCTTTCCTGCTCTCTCCAGCTGGTGTCCCTTCAGTTCCTGGGACATTTGAAAGCTTTTCCCACAGTTGGAATGTTTCACCGGCCTCTCCCCAGTGTGAACTCGCTGGTGTGCCAGCAGATTCGAGGACCGAGTGAATCCCTTCCCACACACGGAGCAGGTGAACAGAATCTCTCCTGCTCTCCCCAGCTGGTGTCTCTTCAGATCCTGGGACCTTTTAAATCTCTTCCCACAGTCAGAACATTTAATCGCTCTCTCATCACTGTGAACAAGCTGGTATCTCAGGAGGGTGGCAGAATGAGAGATTCACTTCAAAAACACGGAGCAGGTCAACGGTCTCTCATCGGTGTGGACAAGCTGGTGTCTCAGCAGCACGGAGGGTGCAATTAATCCCTTCCCACACACGGAGTGGGTTAAAGGTCCCTCCCTTGTGTGAATTTGCTGGTGTATCATCAGAGCGGATGGCTGAGTGAATCCCTTCCCACACACAGGGCCCGGGTTTCCCCCAGTGTGTGGCCACTGGTGTCGCTTCAGGTATTTGTAGATTTTGAAGCTCTCAGAACATTTAAAAGTTCTCTCCCTAGTGTGAACTCATGGGTGTGCCAGCAGATTGGAGGAGCGATTGAATCAGGTCCCGAGGAATCACGTAACTCTGTCAGATCGTGACGTGATGTTTGGTTTGAGCTTCCTGTCTGTAAATGCTCCACATCTAAAACCCTGTAAAAGGTGTGTACAAAGGGTAAGGGGGGGAAGCAGGGTTTTTTTGGGCTAGTTTTGGCTGAAAGTACAAACATGGTAGAGCCGGTCCCACTGGTGTCCAGCCGTGCCCACAATAACCAGTGGGTCAGAAACAGCCCAATCCACCTCACTGACTTGGCCCTGAAGTCAAATGACAAAGGTAAACTATCTCTCCTTGTCCTTCCTGACTTGTCTGTAGTCTTTGACACAGTTGACCACTCCATCCTTCTCCAACGCCTCTCCACTGTCGTCCAGCTGGGTGGGACTGCACTCGCCTGGTTCCATTCTTATCTATCTAATCGTAGCCACAGAATCACCTGCAACGGCTTCTCTTCCCACTCCCGCATCGTTACCTCTGGTGTCCCCCAAGGATCTATCCTTGGGCCCCTCCTATTTCTCATCTAAATGCTGCCCCTTGGTGACATCATCCGAAAACACAGCTTCAGTTTCCACATGTCGCTGACGACACCCAGCTCTACCTCACCACCACTTCTCTTGACCCCGCCACGATCTCTAATCCAGTTCTGGGTGAGCAGAAATTTTCTCCAATTAAATATTAGGAAGACTAAAGCAATTGTTTTCAGTCCCTGCCACATACTCCGTTCCCTAGCCACTGACTCCATCCCTCTCCCTAACATCTCTCTGAGGCTGAACCACACTGTTCACAACCTTGGTGTCATATTTGACCCTGAAATGAGCTTCCGAACGCATATCCGCAGCATAACAAAGACCGCCTACTTCCACCTCGGGAACATCGCCCGTCTCCGCCCCGCCTCAGCTCATCTGCTGCTGAAACCCTCACCCGGGCCTTTGTTACCTCTAGACTTGACTATTCCAACGCACTCCTGGCTGGCCTCCCACATTCTACCCTATGTAAACTTGAGGTGATCCAAAACTACCCGTGTCGTAACTCAACGCCAAGTCCCGTTCACCCATCACCCCTGTACTCACTGACCTACATTGTCTCCCGGTTAAGCAATGCTTCGATTTCAAAATTCTCATCCTTGTTTTCAAATCCCTCCATGGCCTCGCCCCTCCCTATCTTAGTTATTCCCTTCAGCCTCACAACCACCTGCCCCCCGCGATAGAATCACAGAAAAATAATGACACAGAAGGAGGCCATTCAGCCCATCTTCTCCATGCCGGCCAATTAAGTGCTATCCACACTAATCCCACTTTCCAGCACTTGGTCCGTAGCCTTGTAGGTTACGGCACTTCAAGTGCATATCCAAGTACTTTTTAAATGTGATGAGAGTTTCTGCCTCTACCACCCTGTCAGGCAGTGAGTTCCAGACTCCCACCACCCACTGGGTGAAAACATTTCTCCTCAACTCCCCTCTAAAGCTCTGACCAATTACTTTAAATCTACGCCCCCTGGTTGTGGGCCCCTCTGCCAAGGGAAATAGGTCCTATCCTATCTCGGCCCCTCAGAATTTTATACACCTCAATCAGGTCTCCCCTCAGCCTCCTCGGTTCCAAAGAAAACAACCTCCTCCCCCCCAAGACACCTGCGTTCCTCCAATTCTGCCCTCTTGAGCATCCCTGATTATAATCGCTGCACCATCAGTGGTCGTGCCTTCTGTTGCCTCGGCCCTAAGCTCTGGAAGTCCCTCCCTGAACCTCTCCGCCTCTCTTTCATAGAAAATAGGAGCAGGAGTCGGCCATTCGGCCCCTCGAGCCTGCTCCGCCCTTCAATGAGATCATGGCTGATCAAAACCCACCTCTGTGACCAAGCTTTTGGCCATCTGCCCGAATTTCTCCTTCTGTGGCTCGGGGTCACATTTTTCAATGTCTTACAATACTCCTGTGCAGCACCTTGGGACGTTTTCCTACGTTAAAGGCGCTATAGAAATACAGGTTGTTGTTGTTCCCATTGTTGGAGGTGAGCTCTGAACAGGCCCCGCCCCCTCCCCTACTCCGCATGTGCCGCTCCAAGGTGAGCGCGGGCTCTCAACAGGCCCCGCCCCCTCCCCCTAATCCGCATGCGCCGCTCCAAGGTGACCGCGGGCTCTGAACAGGCCCCGCACCCTCCCCCTACTCCGCATGAGCCGCTCCAAGGTGAGCGCGGGCTCTGAACAGGCCCCGCCCCCTCCCCCTACTCCACATGCACCGCTCCCAGGTGAGCGCGGGCTCTGAACAGGCCCCGCCCCCTCCCCCTACTCCGCATGCGCCTCTCCAAAGTGAGCGCGGGCTCTGAACAGGCCCCGCCCCTCCCCCTACACTGCATGCGCCGCTCCAAGGTGAGTGCAGGCTCTGAACAGGCCCCGCCCCCACCCGTACTCCGCATGCGCCGCTCCAAGCTGAGCGCAGGTTTTGAACAGGCCCCGCCCCCACCCCTACTCCGCATGCACCGCTCCAAGGTGAGCGCGGGCTCTGAACAGGCCCCGCCCCCTCCCCCTACGCTGCTCCAAGGTGAGCGTGGGCTCTGAACAGGCACCGCCCCCTCCCCCTACTCTGCATACGTCATTCCAAAGTGAGCGCGGGCTCTGAACAGGCCCTGCCCCCTCCCCCTACTCCGCACGCGACGCTCCAAGGTGAGCTCGGGCTCTGAACATGCCCCGCCCCCTCCCCCTACTCCGCATGCGCCGCTCCAAGGTGAGCGCGGGCTCTGAACAGGCCCCGCCCACTCCCCCTACTCCGCATGCACCGCTCCAAGGTGAGCGTGGGCTCTGAACAGGCCCCGCCCCCTCTCCCTACTTTGCATGGGCCACCGGGCCCCGCTCCCGAGGATGAGCCGCTACCGCGCCTGCGCAGGGCCTCGCATTCTGGGGAAGGCCCGGGCAACCGCGAGAGTCCGGATCACCGGCGGAAAGTGAGATTTATCAGGGTTTTTTTATATATAGCGGAGAGAAGCGCAGGCGGGGAGATAAATGAAAAGAAAATACAAACCGGACCGTCCCAGCGCCCTCCCGGCACCGAGCGGAACGGATTGAGCGGCCGCAGCCCCTTGTCTTCTGCAGGGAGCCGGACTGGGGCACGTCATCAACTCCACGGCGGTGACTGACGAGAGCTCCAACCAATAGGGGGAGAGAGGGCGGAGCTCGGAGGACTGAGGTGGCGGCAGGTCCTCCAACCAATCGGGGTGTCCGAGGGGCGGGACTTCCGCCGCCTACTTCTCCCGCTGCTGAGACAACTGGAATGCAGCAGAGGGCGCTCTTCTGAGTTTGGGGCTCAGGCCTGTTAGTGGAGCAGTGCAGAGGGAACTTTACTCTGCACTGGGCTTTACTCCCTCAGCACTGCACTGGAGGGGCAGCACAGAGTTTTAGACTCGAGTCTCTGGAGTGGGACTTCAACCCACAACCTTCTGACTCAGAGGAGAGAGTGCTGCCGCCTGAGCCACGGCTGACACTCTGTATCTAACCCGTGCTGTACCTGCCCTGGTAGTGTTTGAAGGGACAGTGTAGAGGGAGCTTTACTCTGTATCTAACCCGTGCTGTACCTGCCCTGGGAGTGTGTGATGGGACAGTGTAGAGGGAGTTTTACTCTGTATCTAACCCGTGCTGTACCTGCCCTGGGAGTGTTTGATGGGACAGTGTAGAGGGAGCTTTACTCTGTATCTAACCCGTGCTGTACCTGCCCTGGGAGTGTTTGATGGGACAGTGTAGAGGGAGCTTTACTCTGTATCTAACCCGTGCTGTACCTGCCCTGGGAGTGTGTGATTGGAGAGTGTAGAGGGAGCTTTACTCTGTATCTAACCCGTGCTGTTCCTGCCCTGGGAGTGTCTGATGGGGACAGTGTAGAGGGAGCTTTACTCTGTATCTAACCCGTGCTGTACCTGCCCTGGGAGTGTTTGACGGGACAGTGTAGAGGGAGCTTTACTCTGCATCAAACCCGTGCTGTACCTGCCCTGGGAGTGTTTGATGGGACAGTGTAGAGGGAACTTTACTCTGTATCTAACCCGTGCTGTACCTGCCCTGGGAGTGTTTGATGGGGCAGTGTAGAGGGAGCTTTACTCTGTATCAAACCCATGCTGTACCTGCCCTGGGAGTGTTTGATGGGACAGTGTAGAGCGAGCTTTACTCTGTATCTAACCCGTGCTGTACCTGCATTGGGAGCGTTTGATGGGACAGTGTACAAGAAGCTTTACTCTGTATCTAACCCGTGCTGTACCTGCCCTGGGAGTGTTTGATGGGACAGTGTAGAGGGAGCTTTACTCTGTATCTAACCCGTGCTCTACCTGCCCTCATGAGCAAATTTGGCTCGGGTAAATAAAATCAGAGAGTTAAATGCGTGGCTCAAAGACTGGTGTGGGAGAAATGGGTTTTGCTTCTTGGGACACTGGCAGCAGTACTGGGACAGGAGAGAGCTGTTCCGTTGGGACGGAGTTCACTTGGCCAGTGCTGGGACTAGAATCCTGGCGAATCGAATAACTAGGGCTGTAGAGAGGGCTTTAAACTAATTAGTGGGGGGGAGGTTTCAAGTGAGCGAAAAATAAAAATGTCAGCGGAGAAGGCAATAGAGCAAGGTAGCAGTGGAGGAATTAAAAACCAGAGCGTGTCAGGAAGGGACAGAATATATAAAGATAAAGGTAAAGGGGGTAAAAGCAGGAATAAATTGTCACGAAACATATTTAAAAGTTCTTTATCTGAATGCACACAGCATTCGTAACAAAACAGACGCGTTGACGGTACAAATAACTACACATGGGTATGATCTGGTGGCCATTACGGGGACATGGCTGCAGGGTGACCATGACTGGGAACTAAACACGAGGGGTATTTGACTATTAGGAAGGACAGCCAGGAAGGAAAAGGAGGTGGGGTGGCTGTGTTAATAAAGGATGGAATCAGTGCAATAGTGAGAAATGATCTTGGGTCAAAGGATCAGGATAGTGAAACGGTTTGGGTGGAAATAAGGAATAATAAGGGGAAAAAGTCACTAGTGGGCGTAGTCTATAGGCCTCCTAACAGTTCCAACTCTATTGGTCGGAGTATAAATCAGGAAATAGTTGGGGCTTGTAATAAGGGAACAGCTATAATCATGGGAGATTTTAACTTTCATATTGACTGGACAAAACAAATTGGGCAGGGCAGCCTTGAGGAAGAGTTCATAGAGTGCATTAGGGACGGGTTCCTTGAGCAGTATGTTACTGAACCAACCAGGCTCTCTTGAAACCTCCCTGCCACTAATTAGTTTAAAGCCCTCTCTACAGCCCTAGTTATTCGATTCACCAGGATTCTAGTCCCAGCACTGGCCAAGTGAACTCCGTCCCAACGGATCAGCTCTCTCCTGTCCCAATACTGGTGCCAGTGTCCCAAGAAGCAAAACCCATTTCTCCCACACCAGTCTTTGAGCCACGCATTTAACTCTCTGATTTTATTTACCCTAGCCAAATTTGCTCATGAGGGCAGGTAGAGCACGGGTTAGATACAGAGTAAAGCTCCCTCTACACTGTCCCAGGC
This sequence comes from Somniosus microcephalus, assembly GCF_052327205.1. Classification (NCBI taxonomy): domain Eukaryota; kingdom Metazoa; phylum Chordata; class Chondrichthyes; order Squaliformes; family Somniosidae; genus Somniosus; species Somniosus microcephalus. The sequence goes on along the minus strand of NC_140990.1, from coordinate 9,457,803 downwards.
AATCTTTGATCTGGTCCTGTGTAATGAGACAGGATTAATAAAAAATGTCCTAGTAAAGGATCCCCTTGGAATGAGTGACCATAACATGGTTGAATTCCAAATTCAGTTGGAGGGTGAGAGAGCTGGATCTCAAACCAGCGTACTAAGCTTAAATAAAGGAGACTATGAAGGTATGAGAGCAGAGTTGACTAAAGTGGACTGGGAAAATAGATTAAGGTGTAAGACGGTAAATGAGCAGTGGTGTACATTCAAGGAGATATTTCACAACTTTCAAGAATAATATATTCCACTGAGGAAAAAGGGGCGTAAAAGAAAAGACAGCCATCCGTGACTAATAAAGTAATAAAGGATAGTATCCGACTGAAAACAAGGGCATATAAAGTAGCCAAATCTAGTGGGAGGATAGAAGATTGGGAGCATTTAAACGCCAGCAAAGAATAACTAAAACATTAATTAAGAAAGGGAAGATGGATTATGAAAGTAAACTAGCAAAAAATATAAAAACAGATAGCAAGAGTTTCTACAGTTATATAAAAAGAAAAAGGGTGGCTAAAGTGAATGTTGATCCCTTAGAGGATGAGACTGGGAAGTTAGTAGTGGGGAACATGGAGATGGCAAAAACGCTGAACAAATATTTTGTATCAGTCTTTACAGTAGAGGACACTAAAAATATCGCAACACTGGAGAAACAGGGGGCTATGGGGGAGGAGGAGCTAAACACGATTAAAATCACTAAGGCGATGGTACTCGGTAAGATAATGGGACTTAAGGCGGAAAAACCCCTGGACCTGATGGCTTACATCCTAGGGTCTTGAGAGAGGTAGCGGTGGGGATTGCGGATGCATTGGTGGTAATTTTCCAAAACTCCCTAGATTCAGGCAAGGTCCCAGCAGATTGGAAAACTGCTAATGTAACGCCCTTATTTAAAAAGGGAGGTAGACAAAAGGTTGGAAACTATTGACCAGTTAGCCTAACATCTGTGGTTGGCAAAATGTTGGAGTCCAATATTAAGGAAGCAGTAACAGGACATTTGGATAAGCATAATTTAATCGGACAGAGTCAGCATGGTTTTATAAAGGGGAAGTCATGTTTGACAAATTTGCTCGAATTCTTTGAGGATTTAACAAACAGGGTGGATAAAGGGGAACCAGTGGATGTGGTGTATTTGGACTTCCAAAAGGCATTTGACAAGGTGCCACACAAAAGATTACTACACAAGATAAAAAATCATGGGATTGGGGGTAATATACTGGCATGGGTGGAAGATTGGCTATCTAACAGAAAACAGAGTTGGGATAAATGGTTAATTCTCGGGTTGGCAATCAGTAACTAGTGGTGTTCCGCAGGGGACAGTGCTGGGACCCCAACTCTTTACAATCTATATTAACGATTTGGAGGAGGGGACCGAGTGCAACATATCCAAGTTTGCCGATGATACAAAGATGGGAGGGAAAGCAGTGAGTGAGGAGGACATAAAAAACCTGCAAACGGACATAGACAGGCTAAGCGAGTGGGCAGAAATTTGGAAGATGGAATATAATGTTGGAAAGTGTGAGGTGATGCACTTTGGCAGAAAAAATCAAAGAGCAAGTTATTATCTAAATGGAGAGAAGCTGCAAAGTGCTACAGTACAAAGGGATCTGGGGGTCCTGGTGCATGAAACACAGAAGGTTAGTATGCAGGTGCAGCAGGTGATCAGGAAGGCCAATGGAATCTTGGCTTTTATTGTAAGGGGGGTGGAGTATAAAAGCAGGGAAGTGTTGCTTCAGTTATACAGGGTATTGGTGAGGCCACACCTGGAATATTTCGTACAGTTTTGGTTTCCATATTTAAGAAAAGATATACTTGCTCTCGAGGCAGTTCAGAGAAGGTTCACTCGGTTGATTCCGGAGATGAGGGGGTTGACTTATGAGGAAAGGTTGAATAGGTTGGGCCTCTACTCATTGGAATTCAGAAGAGAGGCGATCTTATCGAAACATATAATATTGTGAGGGGGCTTGATCGGGTGGATGCGGGGAGAAAGTTTCCACTGATGGGTGAGACTAGAACTAGGGGGCTTAATCTTAGAATAAGGGGCTGCCGTTTCAAAACTGAGATGAGGAGAAACTTCTTCACTCAGAGGGTGGTAAATCTATGGAATTTGCTACCTCAGATAGCTGTGGAAGCTGCGACATTAAATAAATTTAAAACGGAGATAGACAGTTTCCTAACTGATAGGGGAATTATGGGTTGCGGGGAGCGGGCAGGGAAGTGGACGTGAGTCTAGGTTCGGATCAGCCATGATCCTATTGAATGGCGGAGCAGGCCCGAGGGGCCGTATGGCCTACTTCTGCTCCTACTTCTTATGTTCTTTTTCTCTTCACATATCTATAAAAGCTTTTACAGTCAGTTTTTATGTTCCCTGAAAGCTTACTCTCATATTCTATTTTCCCCTTCTTAATTAATCCCTTTGTCCTCCTTTGTTGAATCCTAAACTGCTCCCAATCCTCAGGTTTACTGCTTTTTCTGGCCAATTTATATGTCCTCTCCTTGGACCTTATGCTATCCCTAATTTCCCTTGTTAGTCACGGTTGAGTCACCTTTTTTGTTTTATTTTTATGCCAAACTGGGATGAACAAATTCTGTAGTTCATCCATGCGGTCTTTGAATGTTTGCCATTGCCTATCCACCGTCAACCCTTTGAGTGACATTCCCCAATCAATCCTACCCAACTTGCTCCTCAGACCATCGTAGTTTACTTTATTTAAATTTAGGACCCGAGTCGCTGAGTCAACAACTTCATTCTCCATCTTAATGAAGAATTCGATCATATTATGATCACTCCGACCCAAGGGGCCTCGTAGAACAAGATTGCTAATTAATCCTTTCTCTTTACATAATACCCAGTCTAAGATGGCCTGAACTCTGGTTGTTTCCTCAACATATTGGTCCAGGAAACCATCCCGTAAACACTCAAGGAATTCCTCCTACACAGTAGAGGACATGAGAGGGGGGGAGGGAGTCCCTTTAAATGTGGAGGAGGTGAGTGTCCCTTTAAATGTGGCGGGGTGGATGTCCCTTTAAATGTGGAGGCGGTGGGTGTCCCTTTAAATGTGGAGGGGGTCTGTGTCCCTTTAAATGTGGAGGGGGTGGTGTCCCTTTAAATGTGGACAGGGTGGGTATCCCTTTAAATGTGGAGAGGCGGGGCCGCGCATGCTTATTCGGACCCACCGCAAAACGAGGCTGCCAGTGCGGGGCCTCTGGGGAGAAGATGGAAGTCAGCCCGGGAAAGAGGCGAAATCAGCGGCCGGGTAAAGTCAAGTGTTGGGGAATCGATTTAAATCGAGGTGAGGGGGGAGCGGAGAGCGAGATTATAAAGTAAAATACCAGAAAAACCAAACCTGAGAGTCGGTCGGGCGGGACCTCCGCGGACGCCGAACGGAGCGGATTGAGCCGCGCGGGGTGGCGGAGTGAGCCGGAGCAATGTGATTCTGACTGACGGGAGCGCGGACCAATAGGAAGAGGGCTGAGCTGGGAGGACTGAACTGGGCGGCCTGGTCCTCCAACCAATGGCGGCGTGGCTGGGGCCCGATTGTGACGCCATCACAGGAAGAGGCCATTCAGATGACGTGCCCCAGTCCAGCTCTCTCCAGAAGACAAGGGGCTGCGGCCGCTCAATCCACTCCGCTCGGTGCTGGGAGGGTGCGGTTTGTATTTTCTTTTTATTTATCTCCCCGCCCGCGCTTCTCTCCGCTATATATAAAAAAAAAACTGTGATAAAACTCACTTTCCGCCGGTGATCTGGACTCTCGCGGTTGACCGGGCCTTCTCCAGAATGCGAGGCCCTGCGCAGGCGCGGTAGCGGCTCAACTTCGGGAACGGGGCCTGGCGGCGCATGCGGAGTAAGGGGAGGGGGCGGGGCATGTTCAGAGGGGGAGGATGATTGACAGCGGCCCAGGGTGTGTGCTGAGCATGCGCGGTGCGGGCCGGGCGCCTGTGGAGCAGGAGAGGGCGGGGCCATGGGGCGCATGCGCGGGGTCAGCTGCAACAAAGGGACCGAGTGTCTTCAAATCTCTCTCCTCCTCTTCTAATTTCCTGTAAAACCAGTTTATAAAAGTCATCACTGAAAGTACATAGAAGATAGGACCCGGGCCCAGGGCCTGATTGACGGGAGCTTCCGACCAATAGGGAGCGAGCGGGGCGGGGCTGGAGGAGCGAGCCGGCGGCGGGTCCTCCAACCAATCGGGGAGCCCGAGGGGCGGGACTTGCGCCGGCTGATTGGGACAGAGGAGGCTGACGGGAGATTTAATTTAAATGAATTTAATTTCCCGCCTGCTCCAACCGCCCTCCCTGCAACGTCATGACGTCGCCGGCGTGCACTGACTGACACTGAGCTCTCCACCAATGAGCGAGGGGAGGCGGAGCCTGGCGGACCGACCGAGGGGCTTTGGTCCTCCAAGCAATCGCGGCGAAGGAGGAGGCGGGACCTGGGATCGGCCCGCCGCCATTTTGTAAAGCGGCCATTGTCAGAATCTGTGATCCTGGGAAAGTTTATTTTTAATGTTCCTTTCCCATTTTACAGCTCAAACTAATTTTATTTTACAGAAGATACTTGTTTTAAACATAGAAACATAGAAGATAGGAGCAGGAGTTGGCCATTCGGCCCTTCGAGCCTGCTCCGCCATTCAATGTGATCATGGCTGATCATACAAAAAGCAGTTTGTTTTTAAATTGATGAAACAGAAACAAGAAACCCTGGGGAGCAAATGTGAGTAAAAATATTTTTTCTCCCTGAATTAATTTTTAAAATATTAATTTTCTGCGTTTTTAATTATTAATTTCAAACACTTTAAGAGAAATATGGGAGTGGTGGGGGTTCTCTTAAAGGGACAGGCACTCTCTTTTTCTGAGATTTTCATTAAAGGGACCACGTCCCCGTGGATGACTGATTTTAAAGGGACAGCGCCTCCCTTTTTATAATGTTTATGTAAGAGACTGACATTTAAAGTAGGGCAAATCCCCTGCTCCCGTGAGTGCTTGGCGAGAAATCAGGTGCTATTTGCTCTCGCCCCCTCCCAATTTTCTGCCAAGGGACAGAAAGCAGAGAGTAGTGGTGAACGGTTCCTTTTCAGACTGGAGGGAGGTAAACAGTGATGTTCCCCAGTGGTCGGTATTAGGATCAATGTTCCCTCTTTTTTTTTGAGGTGCGTGGCGCCTTTAACGTGCTGCACGGCCCATTCAAATTTCCGCGCATGCGCGTTTATTCCAATTATAGGGCGGTGAGCCGGCTGCGCGGGACCTCCAGACCACTGCGTGGCCGCGCAACTTAACGTGAACATTGATTCAGACCACTGCTTTTTTTGATATATATTAATGACCTGGACTTGGGGATCCGGGGCAAAATTTCAAAATTTACAGATGACACGAAACTCGGAAATGTAGCAAACAATGAGGATAGTAACAGACTTCAGGAGGATGTAGCCAGACTGGTGAAATGGGCAGAAACGTGGCAGATTAAATTTAATGTAGAGAAGTGTGAAGTGATTCATTTTGGTAAGAAGAATGAGGAGAGGCAATATAAACTAAATGGTCCAGTTTTAAAGAGGGTGCAGGAACAGAGAGGCCTCGGGGTGTATGTACACAAATCTTAGAAGGTGGCAGGACAAGTTGAGAAGGCTGTTTTTAAAAAAAAAAAAAAAAAAAAGCAGCATACAGGATCCTTGACTTTATTAATAGAGGAATAGAGTACAAAAGCAAGCAGGCTATGCTAAGCCTTTATAAAACACTGGCTAGGCTTCCGCTGGGCACCACACTTTAGGAAGGATGTCAAGGCCTAAGAGAGGGTGCAGAAGAAATTTACGAGAATGGGACCAGGGATGAGGGATTGAGTTACGTGGAGAGACAGGAGAAGCTGGGGTTGTTCTTGTAAAGTATCAAATCAAATCAAAATCAAATCAACTTTTATTGTCATTGTTAGTGCACAAGTGCAGTACAACGAAATATAGGCTTGCGGCTCCCGAGAGTGTACAATTTGGATTAGGACACTTAAACATTCAACATACATTTAAACATTTGGCTTGCAGTATATTAGCATAATAAATATGACCATAATAAAGTGCATTGGCAGATGTGCAGGCTTTAGTGTTTATTTGTGGAGTTCAGTAGGATGACAGCCCTGGGAAAGAAGCTGTTCCTAAATCTGGTCGTACGGGTGCGAATGCATCTGTAGCGTCTTCCAGATGGTAGGAGGGCGAACTGACTGTGGCTGGGGTGGGTAGGGTCTTTGATGATGGACCGTGCCCTCCGTAGGCAGCGTTTCTGATATATATGCTCTATGGTTGGTAGCCGGGTGCCGGTAATGCGTTGGGCAGTTTTGACTACCCGCTGCGGGGCTTTCCGGTCATGGGAGCTACAGCTGCCATACCATACCGTGATACAGCTTGTCAGTCAAGTATGTGTCTATACTTAATTCAATAATGAAGAGACAGCTTGGAAGATTCAACGTAGGTCTTTACTTAATACCAACAGGCGGGAACTGAGGGGAAATCAGTACCCACAGTACTATTTATACCCCTATGGCCAGGGGTGGTACTACGGTATCACTGCGCCCTACAAAGTAGTGCTGCCCTGGCCATAGGTCTAAAGCTACATACATATTACATACACAACAGTTCTCCTTAAGCAAAGAAGATTAAGAGGAGATTTGATAGAGTTGTTCAAAATCAGGATGGATTTTGAGAGAGTAAATAAGGAGAAACCGTTTCCAATGGCTGAAGGGACAGAAACCAGATTTAAGGCGATTGGCAAAAGAACCAGAGGTGACATGAGGAAACAAATTTTTACACCAAGTTGTTGTGATCTGGAATGCGCTGCCTGAAAGGGCGGTGGAAGCAGATTCAATATTATAATTCAAAAGAGATTGAGATGAATACTTGAAGGGAAAACATTTACAGGGCTTTGGGGAAAGAGCAGGGGGAGTGGGATTAATTGGATCGCTCTTTCAAAGAGCCAGCACAGGCATGATGGGCCGAATGGCCTCCTTCTGTGCTGTATCATTCTATGATGCTATTCTACACAGACACACACACACATACAGTCAGACAGACACACAGACTCACTAAAATACAGTCAGACACACATTTTTTCTGCATGAACTTTTATTATTAATTTCAAAGACTTTACGAAAAAGGTGTGAGTGGTGGGCGGAGGGCTCTTAAAGGGACAGGGACTCTCCTTTTCAATGTGATTTTCATTAAAGGGACCGAGTCACTCCTTGCCTGTGGAGGAGCAATTTTAAAAGGACAGCGTCTCGAAATCGGGTGCTGTCTGCGTGTGAACCACCTCCTCCCAATTTCCTGCCAAGCGATCCCTGCGGGCACCACTCCACTCTAGGAGTGGCTCCTAGAATCATACAGCACAGAAGGAAGCCATTCAGCCCATCGTGCCTGTGCCGGCTCTTTGAAAGAGCTCTCCATTTAGTCCCACTCCCCTGCTCTTTCCCCATAGCCCTGAAAATTTTTCCCCTTCAAGTATTTATCCAATTCCCCAGTGAACGTTATTATTGAATCTGCTTCCACCGCCCTTTCAGGCAGCGCATTCCAGATCACAACAACTCGCTGCGTCAATAAAATTCTCCTCACCTCGCCTCTGGTTCTTTTGTCAATGACCTTATATCTGTGTCCTCTGGTTACCGACCCTCCTGCCACTGGAAACAGTTTCTCCTTATAAGCTACAGCTATACAAAGCCCTGGTTAGACCCCAGAGAGTCATAACGGCACAGAAGGAGGCCATTCGGCCCATCGAGTCCGTGCCAGCTCTCTGTATACAATCCAGTCAGTCCCATTCCCCCACTCTGTCCCCGTAGCCCTGCAAGTTTATTTCCCTCAAGTGCCTATCCAGTCTCCCCTTGAAAACATTGAGTGTCTCCGCTTCCACCACTTCCATCAGCAGCGAGTTCCAGGTCATCACCACTCACTGCGTAAAAAAGTTTTTCCTCACGTCCAACCTGTATCTCTTGCCCAAAACCTTTAATCTGTGTCCCCGAGTCCTTGTACCATCAACTAGTGGGCACAGCCTTTCCCCGTCTAGCCTATCCAAACCCGTCATAATCTTGTACACTTCTATCAAATCAGCCCTCAACCTCCTTTGCTCTAATGAAAACAAATCCAGCTTCTCCAACATGTCCTTGTAGCTAAGATCCCCCATCCCCAGAACCATTCTGGTAAATCTCCTCTGCACCCTCTCAAGGGCCTTCACATCCTTCCTAAAGTGTGGTGACCAGAACTGGACGCAATACTCCAGTTGTGGCCTAACCAGCGCTTTATAAAGGTTCAGCATAACTTCTCTACTTTTGTACTCAATACCTCTATTTATGAAGCCCAAGATCCCATATGCTTTGTTAACCACTCTCTCAATATGTCCCGCCACCTTCAGGGACCTACGCACATTAACTCCCAGGAACTCCCTGGAGCACTGTGTACAGTTCTGGGCAGCGCACCTCAGAAAGGATATACTGGCCTTGGAAGGAGTGCAGCACAGATTCACCAGAATGTTACCCGGGCTCCAAGGGTTAGATTATGAGGGAGAGATTACATAAACTAGGCTTGTGTTCCCTGGAATCTAGAAGGTTAAGGAGTGATTGAGGATTTTAGGATTTTGAAAGGAATTGGTAGAGTAGATAGAGAGAAACTTTTTCTGCCGGTGGGGCAGTCGAGGACGAGGGGACATCACATTAAAATCAGAGCCAGGCCATTCAGGAGAGAAGTTGGGAAACACTTCTTCACACAAAGGGTGGTAGAAGTGTGGAGCCCTCTCCCACAGAAAGCAGTCGATGCCAGCTCAATTAATCATTTTAAATCCCAGAGCGATAGATTTTTGTTAGACAAGGGAGCAAAGGGATATGGAGCCAAGGCAGGTGGGTGGAGTTAAGACACAGATCGGCCATGATCTCATTGAATGGCGGAACAGGCTGGAGGGGCTGAATGACCTCCTGCTGTTCCCGTGCTCCTATTTACTCTATCAAAACCCTTCCTGTTTTGAACACCTCTATTAAATCTCTGCTGCACCTTCTCTGCTCCAAGGAGAACAATCCCAGCTTCTCCAGTCTCTCCACGTAACTGAAATCCTCTGTATTTGTCGTGGTGCAGCAGGCTATAGCAAACAGCTTTCTTAAGAACATAAGAAATAGGAGCAGGAGCAGGCCATTCGGCCCTTTGAGCCTGTTCCACCATTCAGTAAGATCATTGCTGATCTTCTACCTCATCCCCACCTTCCCGCCCGATCCCCATATCCCTCGATTCCCCATGAGTCCAAAAATCTATCGATCTCAGCCTTGATTATACTCAATGACTGAGCCTCCACAGCCCTCTGGGGCAGAGAATTCCAAAGATTCACCACCCTCTGAGTGAAGACATTTCTCCTCATCTCAGTCCTAAATGGCCGACCCCTTATTCTGAGACTCTGACCCCTGGTTCTAGACTCCCCAGCCAGGGGAAACAGTCTCCCAGCATCTACCCTGTCGAGCCCTGTAAGAATTTTAGATGTTTCAATGACATCACCTCTCATTCTTCAAAATTCCTGGGAATATAGGCCTAGACACTTCAATCTCTCCTCATAGGACAACCCCCCCATCCCAGGAATCAGTCTGGTGAACCTTCGTTGCACTCCCTCTAAGGCAAGTATATCCGTCCTTAGGTAAGGAGACCAAAACTGTACACAATACCCCACAAGGGTGTGTGCTGAGCCCCCTCCTCTACTCCCTCTTCACCCACGACTGTGTGGCTGTTCATGGTTCCAACACCATCAAGGGCAGCACGGTGGCATAGTGGTTAGCACTGTTGCCTCACAGCGCCAGAGACCCGGGTTCGAATCTGGCCTCGGGTGACTGTCTGTGTGGAGTTTGCACATTCTCCCCGTGTTTGCGTGGGTTTCCTCCGGGCGCTCCGGTTTCCTCCCACAGTCCAAAGATGTGCGGGTTAGGTTGATTGGCTATGATAAATTGACCCTTAGTGTTAGGGGGATTAAATGCGTGGGGTTATGGGGATAGAGTGGGATATGGGTTATGGGGATCGGGTGGGATATGTGTCGGTGCAGGCTCGATGGGCCGAAATGGCCTCTATCTGTTCTGGGGTTTCTGTGATTTCTGTGAAGTTTGCGGATGATACCACGGTAGTAGGCCAGATCACCAACAACAATGAGTCAGCCTACAGGGAGGAGGTCCAGCATCTCGTGAAGTGGTGCGCCGATAACAACCTGGCCCTTAACATCAAGAAAACCAAAGAAATCGTTGTGGACTTCAGGAAGTCTAAAGGCGGAAGTCACACCCCCATCCACATCCATGGGGCTGTGGTGGAAAGGGTGGACAGCTTTAAGTTCCTCGGAGTCCACATCACGGAAGACCTCTGGTCCCTCAATACCTCCTCTCTGGTGAAGAAGGCCCAGCAGCACCTATATTTCCTAAGGAGGCTGAAGGGATGTAACCTGTCACCCCTGATCCTCTCTAACTTTTACCGCTGCACAATAGAGAGCATCCTGACAAACTGTATCACAGTATAGTATGGCAGCTGTAGCTACTATGACCGGAAAGCCCTGCAGCGGGTAGTCAAAACTGCCCAACGCATTACCGGCACCCGGCTACCGACCATAGAGCACATATACCAGAAACGCTGTTTACGGAGGTCACTGTCCATCATCAAAGACCCTACACACCCCAGCCACAGTCTGTTTGCCCTCCTGCCATCTGGGAGATGCTACAGATGCATTCGCACCTGAACGACCAGATTTAGGAACAGCTTCTTTCCCAGGGCTGTCATCCTACTGAACTCCACAAATAAAATCGAAAGCTTGCACATCTGCCAATGCACTTTATTATGGTTATGTTTATGTTAATGTATTACAAGCCAAATGAATGTTGAATGTTTAAATGTCTTAATCTAAATGTACACTCTCGGGAGCCGCAAGCCTACATTTCGTTGTACTGCACTTGTGCACTAACAATGACAATAAAGGTGATTATTATTATTATTATTATTAGGTGTGGTCTCACCAAGGCTCTGTATATTTGCAGTAAGACTTCTTTACTCTTATACGCCAATCATAAGAACATAAGAAGTAGGAGCAGAAGTAGGCCATACGGCCCCTCGGGCCTGCTCCGCCATTCAATAGGATCATGGCTGATCTGAATCTAGACTCGTGTCCACTTCCCTGCCCTCTCCCCGTAACCCCTAATTCCCTTATCTGCTAGGAAACTGTCTATCTCCATTTTAAATGTATTTAATGTTGCAGCTTCCACAGCTCTCTGGGGTAGCAAATTCCATAGATTTACTACCCTCTGAGTGAAGAAGTTTCTCCTCATCTCAGTTTTGAAAGGGCAGCCCCTTATTCTTAGATTATGCCCCCTAGTTCTACTCTCACCCATCAGTGGAAACATCCTCCCCGCATCCACCCGATCAAGCCCCCTCACAATCTTATATGTTTCGATAAGATCGCCTCTCATTCTTCTGAACTCCAATGAGTAGAGTCCCAACCTACTCAACCTTTCCTCATACGTCAACCCCCTCATCTCCGGAATCAACCGAGTGAACCTTCTCTGAACCACCTCGAGAGCAAGTATATCTTTTCTTAAATATGGAAACCAAAACTGCACGCAGTATTCCAGGTGTGGCCTCACCAATACCCTGTATAACTGCAGCAAGACTTCCCTGTTTTTATACTCCATCCCCCTTGCAATAAAAGCCAAGATTCCATTGGCTTTCCTGATCACCTGCTGCACCTGCATACTAACTTTTTGTGTTTCATGCACCAGGACCCCCAGATCCCTTTGTACTGTAGCACTTTGCAGTTTCTCTCCATTTAGATAATAACTTGCTCTTTGATTTTTTTCTGCCAAAGTGCATAACCTCACACTTTCCAACATTATATTGCATCTGCCAAATCTCTGCCCACTCACTTAGCCTGTCTATGTCCTTTTGCAGGTTTTTTATCTCATCCTCACTCATTGCTTTCCCTCCCATCTTTGTATTGTCGGCAAACTTGGATATGTTGCACTCAGTCCCTTCCTCCAAATCGTTAATATAGATTGTAAAGAGTTGGGGTCTCAGCACTGACCCCTGTGGAACACCACTAGTTACTGATTGCCAGCCCGAGAATGAACCATTTATCCCAACTCTTTGTTTTCTGTTAGATAGCCAATCTTCCACCCATGCCAGTATATTACCCCCAATCCCGTGATTTCTTATCTTGATCAGTAATCTTTTGTGTGGCACCTTGTCAAATGCCTTTTGGAAGTCCAAATACACCACATCCACTGGTTCCCCTTTATCCACCCTGTATGTTACATCCTCAAAGAATTCGAGCAAATTTGTCAAACATGACTTCCCCTTCATAAAACCATGCTGACTCTGTCCTATTAAATTATGTTTATCCAAATGCTCTGTTACTGTTTCCTTAATAATGGACTCCAACATTTTGCCAACCACAGATGTTAGGCGAACTGGTCTATAGTTTCCAGCTTTTTGTCTACTTCCCTTCTTAAATAAGGGTGTTACATTAGCAGTTTTCCAATCTGCCGGGACCTTTCCTGAGTCCAGGGAGTTCTGGAAAATAATCACCAATGCATCCACAATCCCTACCGCCACTTCTCTCAAGACCCTAGGATGTAGGCCATCAGGTCCGGGGGATTTATCCGCCTTAAGTCCCTACAATCCTTTTGTAATAAAGACTAACGCACCATTTGCTTTCCTAATTGCTTGCTGCACCAACATGTTAAGATGAGAAATGATAAAGGCAAGAAGTCACTTGTGGGAGTGGTGTACAGGCCCCCTAACAGTAACCGCATGGTAGGATGGAGTATAAAGGAAGAAATAATGGGAGCTTGTCAGAAAGGTATGGCAATAATCATGGGGGATTTTAATCTGCATATAAACAGGAAAAATCAGATGGGCAAAGGTAGCCTAGATGAGGAGTTCATAGTATGTTTCTTAGAACAGAACGTTCTGGAACCAACCAGAGAGCAGGCTATACTAGACCTGGTATTGTGCAGTGAGATAGGATTAATGAATGACCTCATAGTGAAGGCACCCCTAGGTAGCAGCGATCATAATATGATTGAATTTTACATTCAGTTTGAGGGAGAGAAGAATGGGTCCAAGACTAGTATTTGAAACTTAAATAAGGGCAATTATGAGGGCATGAAAGCAGAGCTAGCTAAAGTGAACAGGCAAATTAGGTTAAGGGAGAGGTCAATAGAGTTGCAGTGGCAGACATTTAAGGGGATATTTCAGAATACACAGAATATATACATTCCAACGAGAAACAAAATTTCCAAGGGGAGGACCCACCATCCGTGGTTAACTAAAAAAGTTAATGATAGTATCAAACTTAAAGAAAAAGCATATCATTGTGCAAAGATGGCTGGCAGGTCAGAAGATTGGACAGAATATAAAAAACAGCAAAGAATGACTAAAAGATTAATAAGGAGAGAAAAATTAGAGTACCAGAGAAAGCTAGCTAGAAATATAAACACAGTTAATAAGAGTTTCTATAGATATTTAAAAAAGAAAAGAGTTAACAAAGTGAGCGTTGGTCCTATAGAAAGTGAGTCTGGGGAATTAATAATGGAAAATCAGGAGATGGCAGTTGAATTGAACAGGTATTTTGCATCAGTCTTCACTGTAGAGGATTCAAGTAACATCCCAGAAATAGCTGTAAATCAGGAAATGGAAGGGAGGGAGGAACTCCAGAAAATTACAATCACCAGGGAAGTGGTACTGAGCAAATTGTTGGAGCTGTGGGCTGACAAGTGCCCGGGGCCTGATGGACTTCATCCTAGGGTCTTAAAAGAAGTGGCTAGTGAGATAGTTGATGCGTTGGTTTAAATTTTCCAAAATTCCCTAGATTTGGGGATGGTTCCATTAGGTTGGAAAATAGCGAATGTAACTCCTTTATTCAAAAAGGGAGGGAGACAGAAAGCAGGAAACTACAGGCCAGTTAGCTTAACATCTGTCATCGGGAAGATGTTGGAAGCTATTATTAAAGATGTTATAGCAGGGCACTTGGAAAAGTTCAAGGTAATCAGGCAGAGTCAACATGGTTTTGTGAAAGGGAAATCATGTTTAACCAATTTATTGGAGTTCTTTGAGGAAGTAACATATGCTGTGGATAAAGGGGAACTGGTGGATGTACTGTACTTAGATTTCCAGAAGGCATTTGATAAGGTGCCACATCAAAGACTATTGCGGAAAATAAAAGCTCATGTTGTACGGGGTAACATGTTGGCATGGATAGAAGATTGGCTAGCTAATAGGAAACAGAGAGTAGGCATAAATGGGTCATTTTCTGGTTGGCAAGATGTAACGAGTGGTGTGCCACAGGGATCAGTGCTGGGGCCTCAACTTTTTACAATTTATATAAATGACTTGGATGAAGGGACCGAAGGCATGGTTGCTAAATTTGCTGATGACACAAAGATAGGTAGGAAAGTAAATTGTGTAGAGGACATGAGGAGGCTACAAAGGGATATAGATAAGTTAAGTGAGTGGGTAAAGATCTGTCAAATGGAGTATAATGTGGGAAAATGTGAAGTTGTCCATTTTGGCAGGAAGAATAAAAAAGAAGCATATTATCTAAATGGTGAGAGATTGCAGAGCTCTGAGATGCAGAGGGATCTGGGTGCCCTAATGCATGAATCGCAAAAGGTTAGTATTCAGGTACAACAAGTAATCAGGAAAGCTAATAGAATGTTATTGTTTATTGCGAGGGAAACTGAATACAAAAGTAGGGAGGTTATGCTTCAGTTATACAGGGCATTGGTGAGACCACATCTGGAGTACTGTGTACAGTATTGGTCTCCTTATTTAAGAAAGGATGTAAATGCATTGGAAGCAGTTCAGAGAAGGTTTACTAGACTAATACCTGGAATGGGTGGGTTGTCTGACGAGGAAAGGTTGGACAGGCTAGGCTTGTATCCGCTGGAGTTTAGAAGAGTAAGAGGTGACTTGATTGAAACATATAAGATCCTGAGGGGTCTGGACAGGGTGGATGTGGAGAGGATGTTTCCTCTTGTGGGAGAATCTAGAACTAGGGGTCACGGTTTAAAAATAAGGGGTCGCCCATTTAAGACAGAGATGAGGAGAAATCTTTTCTCACACAGGGTCGTGAGACTTTGGAACTCTCTTCCTCAGAGGGCGGTGGAAGCAGAGTCTTTGAATATTTTTAAGGCAGAGGTAGATAGATTCTTGATAAGCAAGGGGGTGAAAGGTTATCGGGGGTAGGTGGGAATGTGGAGTGATCAGATCAGCCATGATCTTATTGAATGGCGGAGCAGGCTCGAGGGGCCGAGTGGCCGACTCCTGCTCCTAATTCGTATGTTCGTATGTAACCTGTGCAGCAGCTGGGGCCTGAAAATCAGCTTCACTGCCCCTGGGCTGGGAAAGGGCGACATGAGGCAATATTCTCCCTCTTACCCATTTCTACACTCCTTTTACAGGGTTTTAGAAGTGGAGCATTTACAGACAGGAAGCTCAGACCAAACATCACTTCAAGATCAGACAGTCACTCGATTCATCAGGACCTGATTCAGTCGCTCCTCCAATCTGCTGGCACACCAGCTTGTTCACACTAATGAGAGACCTTTTAAATGTTCTGAGTGTGGGAAGAGATTTAAAAGGTCCCAGGACCTGAACAGGCACCAGCTGGAGAGAGCAAGAGAGATTATGTTCACCTGCTCAGTGTGTGGGAAGGAATTCACTCGGTCCTCGAATCTGCTGGCACACCAGCGAGTTCACACTGGGGAGAGACTGGTGAAACATTCTGACTGTGGGAAAAGCTTTAAAATCTCCCAGGAGCTGAAGGGACACCAGCTGGAGAGAGCAGGAAAGAGGGCATTCACCTGCTGCGTGTGTGGGAAGGGATTCACTCAGTCATTCAATCTGCTGAGACACCAGCAAGTTCACACTGATGAGAGACTATTTAAATGTTCTGACTGTGGGAAGAGCTTTAAACGCTCTGGACATTTGACGGCACACCAGCGAGTTCACACTAGGGAGCGGCTGTTCACCTGCTGCGTGTGTGGGCAGGGATTCACTCGGTCCTCAACACTGCTGGAACACCAACAAGTTCACACCGGGGAGCGGCCGTTCACCTGCTCGGTGTGTGGGAAGGGATTCACTCAGTCATCCCACCTGCTGACACACCAGCGAGTTCACACTGGGGAGAGGCCTTTCACCTGCTCTGTGTGTGGGAAGGGATTCACTCAGTCATCCCACCTGCTGACACACCAGCGAGTTCACACTGGGGAGAGGCCGTTCACCTGCTCTGTATGTGGGAAGGGATTCACTCAGTCATCCCACCTGCTGAGACACCAGCGAGGTCACACTAATGAAAGGCCTTTCAACTGCTCTGTGTGTGGGAAGGGATTCACTCAGTCATCCCACCTGCTGACACACCAGCGAGTTCACACTGGGGAGAGGCCGTTCACCTGCTCTGTGTGTGGGAAGGGATTCACTCAGTTATCCAACCTGCTGAAACACCAACGAGTTCACACTGTTCTGTAGCTGGGGCGACATGAACATGGAATGGATGAATGTTTTAGAAATTCTTGGACTGCTGTTTAATCTTTAAGACTGTTGTGCTGATGATTCCCTTTGTTTGACTGTTCATGGTGTTACATAGAATGTACAGCACAGAAACAGGCCATTCGGCCCAACTGGTCCATGCCAGTGTTTATGCTCCACACCCACCCTACTTCAATTAACCCGATCAACACATCCTCCCATTCCTTTCTCCCTTGTGTGGCTTCCCCATAAATCCATCTGTGCTGTTCACCTCAACTACTCCCTGGGGTAGCGAGTTCCCCATTCTCACCACTCTCTAGGTAAAGACATTTCTCCTGAATTCCCTACTTGATCTGTCAGAGACTATTTTATATTGATGGCCCCTTAAATATGATGAGATTCTGTTAAGCTGACCAGTATGTTGTTGTACTTTGTCTTTTTCTGATGGATGAAACATTACTGAGCCCGTGTACCCGTGTTATGGGATGAAGTACCAGACAAGTGAAGGCACAACGTCTGGGTTTGAATCTAATAATAACCTCACGGACCGTATAGTTGTGATAACCCGACGGTCTTGTGGTTATAGTCTGGTCACAGATGGACTAAATTCCCTGAATTAGCAGGAGTTCAGGAGGCAGTCAACAGACGGGTCCAAACAATCTCATTTCCTGAGCGGTAACCAAGCTTGTGTATAAGAACAGGCCACTTAAGCCATTGTCAGTTGGAACAGACTCGAGAAGGTCCTAGTAAAGGACCTAGAAAATGTCCTAGTAAAGGATCCCCTTGGAATGAGTGACCATAACATGGTTGAATTCCATATTCAATTAGAGGGTGAGAAGGTTGGATCTCAAACAAGCGTGCTAAGCTTGAATAAAGGAGACTATGAAGGTATGAGTGCGGGATTGAGTAGAGTGGATTGGGAAAATAGATTAAAGGGTAAGACGGTACATGATCAGTGGTGTACATTCAAGGAGTTATTTTACAACTTCCAAAAAATATATATTCCACTGAGAAGAAAAGGGTGTAAAAGAAAAGACAGCCATCCGTGGATAAGTAAAGAAATTAAGGATAATATTCGACTAAAAACAAGGGCATATAAGGTAGCCAAATCTAGTGGGAGGATCGAGGAGTGAGAAAACTTTAAAAGACAGCAAAAAATAACAAAAAGATTGATTAAGAAAGGGAAGATAGATTATGAAAGTAAATTAGCAAAAAATATAAAAACAGATAGTAAGAGTTTTTATAGTTATATAAAAAGAAAAAGGGTGGCTAAAGTAAATGTTGGTCCCTTAAAGGATGAGACCGGGAAATTAATGGTGGGAAATATGGAGATGGCAAAAACACTGAATGAATATTTTGTATCAGTCTTTACAGCAGAAGACACTAAGAATATCCCAACACTGGACAAACAGGGGGCTCTAGAGGGGGGAGGAGCTAAACACGATCAAAATCACTAAGGAAGTGGTACTCAGTAAAATAATGGGACTCAAGGCGGATAAATCACCTGGACCTGATGGCTTACATCCTAGGGTCTTGAGGGAAGTGGCGGTAGGGATTGTGGATGCATTGGTAATAATTTTCCAAAACTCCCTGGACTCCGCAAAGGTCCCGGCAGACTGGAAAACTGCTAATGTAACGCCCTTATTTAAAAAGGGCAGTAGACGGAAGGCTGGAAACTATAGCCTAACATCTGTGGTAAGTAAAATATTGGAGTCCATTATTAAGGAGACAGTAACAGGAGATTTGGATAATCATAATTTAATAGGACAAAGTCAGCATGGTTTTATGAAGGGGATGTCATGTTTGACAAATTTGCTGGAGTTCTTTGAGGAAGTAACATATAGGGTGGATAAAGGGGAACCAGTGGACGTAGTGTATTTAGACTTCCAAAAGGCATTTGACAAGGTGCCACACAAAAGATTATTGCTTAAGATAAAAAATCACGGGATTGGGGGTAATATTCTGGCATGGATAGAGGATTGGCTATCTAACAGAAGGCAGAGAGTTGGGATAAATGGTTCATTCTCAGACTGGCAATCAGTAACTAGTGGTGTTCCGCAGGGGTCAGTGCTGGGTCCCCAACTCTTTACAATCTATATTAACGATTTGGAGGAGGGGACCGAGTGTAACATATCAAAGTTTGCAGATGATACTAAGATGGGAGGGAAAGTAGTGAGTGAGGAGGACATAAAAAACCTGCAAGGGGACATAGACAGGCTAAGTAAGTGGGCAGAGATTTGGCAGATGGAATACAATACTGGAAAGTGTGAGGTTATGCACTTTGGCAGGAAAAATCGTAGAGCAAGTTATTATCTTAATGGCAAGAAACTGGAAAGTACTGTAGTACAAAGGGATCTGGGGGTCCTGGTGCACGAAACTCAAAAGGTTAGTATGCAGGTGCAGCAAGTGATTAAGAAGGCCAATGGAATGTTGGCTTTCATTGCTAGGGGGATAGAAAGAGAGCTTGGACCTGTGGGAGAGCAGCAGCGCGACCGGCGGCACTTAAAACCGGCGGATTCAGCAGAGGCGTACCAAAAAGACAAAGACGGCCCGGAAATAAGGGTTCTAAATTGGGGGAAGGCCGATTTTAATATGATAAGGCAGGATCTGGCCAAAGTGGACTGGGAGCAGCTGCTTATAGGAAAATCCACATCAAAACAGTGGGAGACTTTCAGAAGGGAAATAGAGAGAGTACAACGCCAACATGTTCCTGTAAAGGTCAAGGGTGGGACCAACAAGCAAAGGGAACCTTGGATGACAAGGGATATACAAAAATGCATTAGAAATAAAAGGGGGGCTTTTGGCAGTTACAAAAGACTAAAGACAGAAGAAGCCCTAGAGGAGTATAAAAAGAGCAGGGGCATACTTAAAAAAGAAATTAGGAGGGCGAGGAGGGGCCATGAAATAACACTGGCGAGCAAAATAAAGGAAAATCCTAAGATGTTTTATAAGTATATTAAGGGCAAGAGGATAACCAGGGAAAGGGTGGGGCCCATTAGGGACCAAAGTGGCAATCTGTGTGTAGAGCCAGAGGATGTAGGCGGGGTTTTAAATGAATTTTTTGCATCTGTGTTCACTATGGAGAAAGACGATGCAGACATAGAAATCGGGCAAGGGGACTGTGACATACTCGAACATATTAGCATCGAGAGGGAGGAGGTGCTAGCGGTTTTAGCGGGCCAAAAAGTGGATAAATCCCCAGGCCCGGACGAGATGTATCCCAGGCTGCTGTGGGAGGCAAGGGAGGAGATTGCAGGGGCTCTGACACTAATTTTCAGAACCTCTCTGGCCACAGGGGATGTACCAGAGGACTGGAGAACAGCTAACGTAGTACCATTATTCAAGAAGGGTAGCAGGGATAAACCAGGGAATTACAGGCCAGTGAGTCTAACATCTGTGGTGGGGAAATTATTGGAAAAAATTCTGAGAGACAAAATTAATCTCCACTTGGAGAGGCAAGGATTAATCGGGGATAGTCAGCATGGCTTTGTCAAGGGTAAATCATGTCTAACAAATCTGATCGAATTTTTCGAGGGGGTGACTAGTGGGGTGGATGAGGGAAATGCTGTGGATGTGGTTTACATGGACTTCAGTAAAGCTTTTGACAAAGTCCCGCATAGGAGACTGGTCAAGAAGGTAAGAGCCCATGGGATCCAGGGTGCCTTGGCGCGTTGGATCCTAAACTGGCTGAGTGGCAGGAGGCAGAGGGTGATGGTCGAAGGTTGCTTTTGTGACTGGAAGCCTGTGTCCAGTGGGGTACCTCAGGGATCGGTGCTGGGTCCCTTATTGTTTGTGATCTACATAAATGATTTGGATGAGAATGTAAAAGGTATGATCAGTAAGTTCGCAGATGACACGAAAATTGGTGGGGTGGTAAATTGCGAGGAGGAAAGCCTCCAGCTACAGGACGATATAAACGGGTTGGTCAGATGGGCGGAAAAGTGGCAAATGGAATTTAACCCTGAAAAGTGCGCGGTGATGCATTTTGGACGGACAAATAAGGCAAGGGCATACACAATGAGTGGTAGGACCCTAGGAAGTACAGAGGGTCAGAGGGACCTTGGTGTACATGTACATAGATCCCTGAAGGCAGCGGAGCAGGTAGATAAGGTGGTTAAAAAGGCATATGGGATACTTGCCTTCATTAGCCGAGGCATAGAATATAAGAGCAGGGAGGTTATGATGGAACTGTACAAAACGCTGGTGAGGCCACAGCTGGAGTACTGTGTGCAGTTCTGGTCGCCTCACTATAGGAAGGATGTGATTGCTTTGGAGAGGGTGCAGAGAAGATTCACCAGGATGTTACCTGGGATGGAGCGCCTCAGCTATGAAGAGAGGCTGGACAGGCTGGAGTTGTTTTCCTTGGAGCAGAGAAGGCTGAGGGGGGACCTGATTGAGGTGTACAAAATAATGAGGGGCATAGATAGGGTAGATAAAGAGGAACTTTTCCCCTTAGTGGGGGGGTCAATAACAAGGGGGCATAGATTCAGGGTAAGGGGCAGGAGATTTAGAGGGGATTTGAGGAGGAACTTTTTCACCCAGAGGGTGGTTGGAATGTGGAACTCAATGCCTGAAAGGGTGGTGGAGGCAGGAACCCTCACAACATTCAAGAAGCATTTGGATGAGCACTTGAAATGCCATTGCATACAAGGCTATGGACCAAATGCTGGAAAATGGGATTAGACTGGACAGGGATGGATGGGCGGCGCAGACATGATGGGCCGAAGGGCCTCTTTCTGTGCTGTAAAACTCTATGACTCTATGAAATCAACAGCAGAGGAGAGAGGTAAAAAGTAATCGGAGTGTGACGTCACCAGGGAGCAGGTAAGTGATTGGTTGGTGAGTATTTCTCTTTTTTAAACTTTAACTCTGTAGTTCATAGTTACTAGGGTCTTTTCTGGTGTAGCAGGGACTGTTGGTAGACTATACAAGCGCCTTAGAGATATTTTTAATTGGTGATAGTAAATTAATTTAAATTAATTAAAGGGAAGGTCATACCAGGTGAGCCCAGCCCCGTGATATGCTCCTCTTGCCCTATGTGGCAATTCAGGGACCCCGGTGCCCCTGATGACCACGTGTGCCAGAGATGCATCCATCTGCAGCTACTAGCAGACCGCATTGAGGCGCTGGAGCTGCGGGTGGATGGGTTGTTGAGCATTCACGATGCTGAGAGGGTCGTGGATAGCACGTTTAGTGAGTTGGTCACACCGCAGGGAAGGGCTGCACAGGAAGACAGGAAATGGCTGACCACCAGGCGGAGCAATAGAAGCAGGCAGGTAGTGCAGGAGACCCCTGTGACCATTCCCCTCTCAAACAAGTATACCGCTTTGGATACTGTTGAGGGGGATGACTCACCAGGGGAAGGCAGCAGCAGCCAACTTCCTGGCACTGGGGGTGCTCCTGCTGCCCAGGAAGGGGGGAGAAAGAGTGGGAGAGCAATAGTGGTAGGGGATTCTATAGTAAGGGGAACAGATAGGCGTTTCTGTGGCCGTAGACGTGAATCCAGGATGGTTTGTTGCCTCCCTGGTGCCAGGGTCAAGGATATCACTGAGCGGCTGCAGGGCATTCTGGAGGGGGAGGGAGAACAGCCAGAGGTCGTGGCCCACATTCGTACCAACGACTTAGGTAAAAAGAGGGATGAGGTCCTGCAGCAAGAATTTAGGGAGCTAGGTGAAGGATTAAAGAGCAGGACCTCAAAGGTTGTAATCTCTGGATTACTCCCGGTGCCACGTGCTAGTGGGTATAGGAATAGGAAGATAGAACAGATGACTGCGTGGCTAAAGGGATGGTGCAGGGGGGAGGGCTTTAGTTTCCTGGACCACTGGGTCTGCTTCTGGGAAAGGTGGGACTTGTACAAGTCGGACGGTTTACACCTGAACCAGAGGGGAACCAATATCCTTGCGGGGAGGTTTGCTCGCACTGCTGGGGGGGGTTTAAACTAACTTGGCAGGGGGATGGGGTACAGAGTGGAGCTATAGTAGGGGGTGATTTACAGCCAAATACAGAGGAAAAAACAAGTCAGCTGGGAAGGCAGAGCAAATATGTGAAGGCAAAAGGGAATATGGCAGGGCTGGAAGGCATTTATTTTAATGCAAGGAGTCTTGCAAATAAGGTGGATGAACTGAAGTTGTTGAACACATGGGAGTACAATATTGTTGCTATCACGGAGACATGGTTGAGGGAGGGTCAGGACTAGCAGCTCAATATTCTGGGGTATAGAATCTTCAGGCGAGACAGAGGGGGTTGTAAAAGGGGAGGGGGTGTTGCAATATTAATTAAGGAGTCAATTACTGCTGTAAGGAGGGATGATATATTAGCGGGTTCCTCTAATGAGGCCATATGGGTAGAACTTAAAAACAAAAAGGGGGCAAGCACTTTGGGAGTGTACTATAGGCCCCCAAACAGTCAGGGGGAGATAGAGGAACAGATATGTAGGCAAATCTCAGAGAAGTGTGAAAATAATAGGGTAATAATAGTGGGGGATTTCAACTTCCCCAATATTAATTGGGATAGTCAGAGTGTGAAAGGCTTAGAGGGTGCAGAATTCTTAAAGTGCATCCAGGAGAGCTTTTTGAGCCAACATGTAGAAAGTCCTACAAGAGAGGGGGCGGTACTGGACCTAATTCTGGGGAATGTAGCCGGGCAAGTGGTGGAAGTGTCAGTAGGAGAGCATTTTGGCGACAGTGACCATAATTCGGTGAGATTTAAGGTGGTCATGGAAAAAGACAAAGACGGCCCAGAAATAAGGGTTCTAAATTGGGGGAAGGCCGATTTTAATATGATAAGGCAGGATCTGGCCAAAGTGGACTGGGAGCAGCTACTTATAGGAAAATCCACATCAAAACAGTGGGAGACTTTCAGAAGGGAAATAGAGAGAGTACAATGCCAACATGTTCCTGGAAAGGTCAAGGGTGGGACCAACAAGCAAAGGGAACCTTGGATGACAAGGGATATACAAAAATGTATTAGAAATAAAAGGGGGGCTTTTGGCAGTTACAAAAGACTAAAAACGGAAGAAGCCCTAGAGGAGTATAAAAAGTGCAGGGGCATACTTAAAAAAGAAATTAGGAGGGCGAGGAGGGGCCATGAAATAACACTGGTGAGCAAAATAAAGGAAAATCCTAAGATGTTTTATAAGTATATTAAGGGCAAGAGGATAACCAGGGAAAGGGTAGGGCCCATTAGGGACCAAAGTGGCAATCTGTGTGTAGAGCCAGATGATGTAGGCGGGGTTTTAAATGAATTTTTTGCATCTGTGTTCACTATGGAGAAAGACGATGCAGACATAGAAATCGGGCAAGGGGACTGTGACATACTTGAACATATTAGCATCGAGAGGGAGGAGGTGCTAGCGGTTTTAGCAGGCCAAAAAGTGGATAAATCCCCAGGCCTGGATGAGATGTATCCCAGGCTGCTGTGGGAGGCAAAGGAGGAGATTGCAGGGGCTCTGACACAAATTTTCAGATCCTCTCTGGCCACAGGGGATGTACCAGAGGACTGGAGAACAGCTAATGTAGTACCATTATACAAGAAGAGTAGCAGGGATAAACCAGGGAATTACAGACCAGTGAGCCTAACATCTGTGGTAGGGAAATTATTGGAAAAAATTCTGAGGGACAAAATTAGTCTCCACTTGGAGAGGCAAGGATTAATCGGGGATAGTCAGCATGGCTTTGTCAAGGGTAAATCATGTCTGACAAATCTGATTGAATTTTTTGAGGGGGTGACTAGTGGGGTGGTTGAGGGAAATGCTGTGGATGTGGTTTACATGGACTTCAGTAAAGCTTTTGACAAAGTCCCGCATAGGAGACTGGTCAAGAAGGTAAGAGCCCATGGGATCCAGGGTGCCTTGGCGCGTTGGATCCTAAACTGGCTGAGTGGCAGGAGGCAGAGGGTGATGGTCGAAGGTTGCTTTTGTGACTGGAAGCCTGTGTCCAGTGGGGTACCTCAGGGATCGGTGCTGGGTCCCTTGTTGTTTGTGATCTACATAAATGATTTGGATGAAAATGTAAAAGGTATGATCAGTAAGTTCGCAGATGACATGAAAATTGGTGGGGTGGTAAATTGCGAGGAGGAAAGCCTCAGGCTACAGGACGATATAAACGGGTTGGTCAGATGGGCGGAAAAGTGGCAAATGGAATTTAACCCTGAAAAGTGCGAGGTGATGCATTTTGGATGGACAAATAAGGCAAGGGAATACACAATGAGTGGTAGGACCCTAGGAAGTACAGAGGGTCAGAGGGACCTTGGTGTACATGTACATAGATCCCTGAAGGCAGCAGAACAGGTAGATAAGGTGGTTAAAAAGGCATATGGGATACTTGCCTTCATTAGCCGAGGCATAGAATATAAGAGCAGGGAGGTTATGATGGAGCTGTACAAAACGCTGGTGAGGCCACAGCTGGAGTACTGTGTGCAGTTCTGGTCACCTCACTAAAGGAAGGATGTGATTGCTTTGGAGAGGGTGCAGAGAAGATTCACCAGGATGTTACCTGGGATGGAGCGCCTCAGCTATGAAGAAAGACTAAACAGGCTGGGTTGTTTTCCTTGGAGCAAAGAAGGCTGAGGGGGGGACCTGATTGAGGTGTACAAAATGATGAGGGGCATAGATAGGGTAGACAAAGAGGAACTTCTCCCCTTAGTAGGGGGGTCAATAACAAGGGGGCATAGATTCAGGGTAAGGGGCAGGAGATTTAGAGGGGATTTGAGGAGGAACTTTTTCACCCAGAGGGTGGTTGGAATGTGGAACTCAATGCCTGAAAGGGTGGTGGAGGCAGGAACCCTCACAACATTCAAGAAGCATTTGGATGAGCACTTGAAATGCCATTGCATACAAGGCTATGGACCAAATGCTGGAAAATGGGATTAGACTGGACAGGGATGGATGGGCGGCGCAGACACGATGGGCCGAAGGGCCTCTTTCTGTGCTGTAAAACTCTATGACTATAAAAATAGGGAGGTATTGCTTCAGTTGTACAAGGTATTGGTGAGACCGCACCTGGAATACTGCATACAGTTTTGGTGTCCATACTTAAGAAAAGACATACTTGCTCGCGAGTCAGTACAAAGAAGGTTACATAGAATACATAGAATACATAGAAGATAGGAGCAGGAGTAGGCCATTCGGCCCTTCGTGCCTGCTCCGCCATTCGATGAGATCATGGCTGATCCTTTAATTCAGTATCCCGTCCCCGCCTTCTCTCCGTAACCCTTAACCCCTTTTGCCCGTAGAAATATATCTAATTCCCTCTTAAATATATTTAATGAGCTGGCGTACACTGCCCTCTGTGGCAATGAGTTCCACAGGTTCACCACTCTCTGAGTGAAGAAATTCCCCCTCATCTCTGTCCTAAATGGTTTAGCCCTTATCCTTAAATTATGTCCTCTAGTTCTGTTCTCACCCGCCAAGGGAAACATTCCTTCTGCATCCAGTCTGTCTAGACCTGTCAGAATTTTATACACTTCTATGAGGTCCCCTCTCAATCTTCTAAACTCCAGTGTGTACATCCCTAAACTACATAGTCTCTCCTCATAGGTCATTCCCGCCATTCCTGGTATCAGCCTGGTGAATCGCCGCTGCACCCCCTCCATGGCAAGAACATCCTTCCTCAGATGAGGCGACCAAAACTGTACACAGTACTCGAGGTGTGGTCTCACCAGTGCCCTGTACAGCTGCAGCAAGGTATCCCTGTTCCTGTATTCTAACCCTTTTGCTATGAAGGCCAGCATACCGTTTGCCTTCTTGACCGCCTGTTGCACCTGCATGCTCGCCTTCAGTGACTGGTGTACAAGAACACCCAGGTCTCTCTGTACTTCCCCCTCTCCCAATCTATTGCCATTTAAATAATAATTTGCCCTCCCGTTCCTGCACCCAAGGTGGATAACTTCGCACTTGTCCACATTATAGTGCATCTGCCATTTATCCGCCCAATCGCCCAGTCTGTCCAAATCGCTCTGGAGCTTCCTGGTCTCTTCCTCTGAGCCCACCCCCCCTCCTAGTTTAGTGTCGTCTGCAAATTTGGAAATGCTGCATCCGACTCCCTGATCCAGGTCATTAATGTAAATTGTGAACAGCTGGGGGCCCAGGACAGATCCCTGTGGTACCCCACTTGTTACTGCCTGCCATTCAGAAAATGAGCCGTTTATTCCAACTCTCTGTTTTCTATCTGACAGCCAGTTCCCTATCCACGCCAAAACTTTCCCCTTTATCCCATGAGCCTCAATTTTCCATGCTAATCTTTTATGTGGGACCTTATCGAAGGCCTTTTGGAAGTCCAGGTACACCACATCTACTGGCTCTCCCCCATCTATTCTACCAGTTACTCCCTCAAAAAATTCCAATAGATTAGTCAAGCACGATTTACCCTTTGTAAATCCATGTTGACTCTGTCCTATCCTGTCCCCATTTGCTAAGTGCTCCGCTATTTCATCCTTAATGATGGACTCCAGCATTTTGCCCACAACTGATGTAAGGCTTACAGGTCTGTAATTACCTGCTTTTTCCCTACCCCCCTTTTTGAATAGTGGGGTAACGTTAGCTACCCTCCAATCCATCGGCACTGTTCCCGAGTCTAATGAATTCTGAAAAATCATCCTTAGTGCATCCGCTATCTCTAGGGCCACCTCCTTCAGTACCCTAGGATGCATGTTATCAGGCCCTGGGGATTTGTCCACCTTCAATCCCTTTAGCTTCCTTAACACCATATCCTTAGAGATATTGATTTGCGTCAGTTCCTCCTTTGCCAATGTCCCTATTTTTCCCGATATCCCAGGGAGGTTTTTTGTGTCTTCCTTCGTAAAGACTGACCCAAAGTATGCATTTAGTTGATCTGCCATTTCCTTATTTCCCATTATATATTCCCCCGTATCTGACTGCAATGGACCAACTTTGGTTTTCACCAGTCTTTTCCTTTTGATATACTTATAAAAGCTTTTGGAGTTAGTTTTTATATTTTCCGCCAGCTTGTTTTCGTAAGCTATTTTGCCCCTCTTGATTATGCCCTTTGCCCTCCTTTGCTCTATCTTAAACTGTTCCCAATCTTCCGCTCTGGCGCTTTTTTTGGCTATTTTATACGTCACTCGGTTAATCCCGGGGATGAGGGGATGGACATATGAGGAGAGGTTGAGTAGATTGGGACTCTACTCATTGGAGTTCAGAAGGATGAGAGGCGATCTTACCTATATATATAAATCGGTACTTCTGTCTTTCTGTCTTTCTGTCTTTCTGTCTATCTGTCTATCTGTCTGTCATCGCGTGTGCGTTGCGGGTATGCACTCGAAAGTTACAGGGCGTACCTACGCGCGTGTTACCTCCAAAGAAAGCTTACGCTTCCGAGACGGTTTTAAGCGTATTTACGTTTCGACCGGGCTAAAATTGCGCCCGCGGTTTCCCAAAAACCTTCAACATTCCGCTCATTAGCATCTCATTATCCGCTCATTAGCGACAGAGTGACCGACAGAGTGACCTCGAGCTTGACCAATCGTACGCCGGGTTGCTGGCGTGTGCCGCCGGGCCAATCGGTGCGTGTGTGGCTGGGCTTTATCGTTCTGAACTGAGGTGAGTCGCCGCCATCTTGATTCCAAACTTTTCCTTTCTTTTTCCCGCTTTCTACGTCTTAAAAAAAAACGTTGCTTTTAAAACACATATTGTTTTTTAAAAAATGATTTAGAAAGTAATTAACTTATCTAATCTCATTAATTTTCCTACCTTTCCCCGTTTTTCCAGGTAGGCCTAGAAGCCTCGGCGTCTCCTGCGCACCCACGCCCGAGCTAGGCACCTCCCGGCCCCACTCGAAGGCTGGAGGGCCAGCCTCAGCCCAGCGCCGCTAGGGTGCGCGCGCAGCAGGAGCCGAGACCCGCTGTCTCTGGCTGGCCGGGGGGCGGGGCTTGCTGAGCGTCCAGCGTTACCCTGGCAACTGGGCCCGCCGGACGTCTCGCGCAGCCGCAATCGGCGGTCTTCACCGCGGGGGGGGGGGGGGGGGCCGCGACCTTCGGGCGGGGGGGGTGGGGGGCCGCGCGCGCAGCAGGAGCAGCTGAGACGCGGCGTCTCTCTGGCTTGGTCAGCGTCACGGTTACCCTGGCAACCGGGCCCGCCGGCCGACAGTCTCAGCTCCTGCTGCGCGCGCAATCGGCGGTCTTCACCTCGGGGGTGGGGGGGCGACCCCCGCCCTCCTTCCCCCCTGCCCTCCCTTCCCCCCCCTCCCTACCTTCCTCCCCCTGCCCTCCCCCTCCCCTCCCTCCTCCCCGCCTTCCCCCCCCTCCCTCCCTCCCGCCCTCCCTTCCCCTCCCCCCCTCCCTTCCCCCCCTCCCTTCCCCTCCCCCCCTCCCTTCCCCTCCCCCCCTCCCTTCCCCTCTTCCCCCTCCCCTCTTCCCCCTCCCCTCTTCCCCCTCCCCTCTTCCCCCTCCCCTCTTCCCCCTCCCCTCTTCCCCCCCAGTCGCTCTCTCTCTCTCTCTTCCAACAACAACATTCCCTCGAAAAAGCCTCGGCACCGCCGGGCACTTCAGCTAGTTGAAACATATAAGATTGTGAAGGGGTTGGATCGGGTGGATGCGGGGAGGATGTTCCCGATGATGGGTGAAACTAGAACTCGGGGGCATAGTCTTAGAATAAGGAGCTGCTCTTTCAAAACTGAGATGAGGAGGAACTACTTCACTCAGAGGGTGGTAGGTCCATGGAATATGCTGCCCCCAAAAAGCTGTAGAAGCTACATCATTACATAAATTTAAAACAGAAATAGACAGTTTCCTCGAAGTAAAGGGAATAAAGGGTTATGGGGAGCGGGCAGGAATTTGGACATGAGTCTAGGTTCGCATCGGTCATGGCCCTGTGGGTAGTGGAGTGGGCCCAGGGGCCATGTAGCCTGATCCTGCTCCTAATTCTGTTAGATTCAGGAGATGGTTCTGTGATAGTAGATTGGCGGTTAGGATCAGATCAGCCATGATCTTATTGAATGGCGGAGCAGGCTCGAGGGGCCGATTGGCCTACTCCTGCTCCTATTTCTTATGTTCTTAAGGTCGCGCATGAATCCACTGTACTTCTATTCTCCAGATTGAGGGCATTATCACCTGATCTGTGTTATGCAGCGCTCTTAATCAAGCCTGGAGAGACAATTTGTGTTCTTGTGAGCTTGATTATCTGGTGTCCGAAACCCTGGGACTCCCGCTCATTTGTCAACCTCAGTGTGTGGAAAGGGATTCCCTGGTGTATCCCACCCGCTGACACACCAGTGTGTCCACATTGTGACTGCGGTGGGTCGATTCCACTGTTTCTGATGCCTTTAATCACATCCAGGACTGAACCATGTTAATTCAGGCAACTGGGGCTTGTTAATGTTAAGAGCCCCCAATAACTGGGCTGGATTTAAAGATTATTCCCTGTTCTCTCAGTGCTAGTGGGCAGAGAGAAGCTGATGTTATAGAATCATAGAGCACAGTAGGATGCCTTTCAGCCCATCATGCTGGTGCTGGCTCTCTGAAAGCGATGCAATTAGTCCCACTGCCCTGCTCTTTCCCCA